>NC_057810.1:92864922-93164922 GCF_018294505.1 Triticum aestivum
CGGGCCAGTGCTCCTTCGAGTGTTAGTCCGAACTGAGTAGACTGCGGGGCCACCTCGGGGAAACTTGAGGGTTGGTTTTACTTGTAGGATGTCTCATCCGGTGTTGCCCTGGGAACGAGATATGTGCAGCTCCTATCGGGATTTGTCGGCGCATCGGGCGGCTTTGCTGGCTTGTTTTACCATTGTCGAAATGTTTTGCGAACCGGGATTCCGAGACTGATCGGGTCTTCCCGGGAGAAGGTCTACTCCTTCGTTGACCGTGAGAGCTTGTGATGGGCTGAGTTGGGACACCCTGCAGGGTATATAATCTTTCGAAAGCCGTGCCTGCGGTTATGAGGCAGATGGGAATTTTTTAATGTCCGGTTGTAGATAACTTGACACTTGACCTCTTTAAAATGCATCAACCGTGTGTGTAGCCGTGACGGTCTCTTCTCGGCGGAGTCCGGGAAGTGAACACGATTTGAGTTATGCTTGACGTAAGTAGTTCCAGGATCACTTCTTGATCACTTCTAGCTTCTCGACCGATGCATTGCTTCTCTTCTCGCTCTCACTTGCGTATGTTAGCCACCATATTTGCTTAGTGCTTGCCGCAGCTCCACCATATTACCCCTTACCTACCTATGAGCTTAAATAGTCTTGATCTCGCGGGTGTGAGATTGCTGAGTCCTCGTGACTCACAGATTCTACTAAAACAGATGCAGGTGCCGAGGATATTAGCGCAGATGGCGCAATTGAGCTGAAGTGGGAATTTGATGAGGCCCTTGGTCGTTATTATGTATCGTTTCCAGATGATCAGTAGAGGTGCCCAGTCGGGACGATCGGGGATCTAGCATTTGGGGTCGTCTTCTTTTCATTTGAACTTGACCATAGCCGGTCTATGAGTGTATTTGAATGATGTATGATCTTAATTTATGTATTGTGTGAAGTGGCGATTGTAAGCCAACTCTCTTTATCCCATTCTTGTTCATTACATGGGATTGTGTGAACATGACCCTTCCTGCGACAAAACTACTATGCGGTTATGCCTCTAAGTCGTGCTTCGACACGTGGGAGATATAGCCGCATCGTGGGTGTCACAAGTTGGTAATCGGAGCCATCCCCGACTTAGGAGCCCCCTGCTTGATTGTTTGCTGGCGATGTTGAGTCTAGAACAAAAATGTTTTGAGTCTGAGGATTATATATATCGGAGAGTAGGATTATTTTTACTCGTCAGTCCCTTCGTCGCTCTGGTGAGGTCTCCTGACGTAGATGTTTTGTCTGTCCTCTTCTCAAATTTCACTAAATTTTTTTAGGATCACGCGGGTATCTTGGAATCGTTCCGATGGTTTTGTGACGAGAACATTGTTCTTGGTGCCTCCTGACATTTAGGGGTTGTGGCAGTGTCCCGGGGAGTAGAGCTCCGAGGTGTTGTCATCACAATTTTATCGTTGCAGTTCTGGAATACCTGAGCTTTGCCGACACCGAAAACCTCTTTTGTACAGTTGTTGGTGAGATAACCCCGATAACCCAGTACTGGGGCGAGCTCCGGAGTATTGCCATAACTTGTATAATGGATGCTTTTCGAAGGTTGAGGTACACAATTTCCGAAGGTTTCTCGGTTATGTGTTGACGGATGGATACAGCTGGATGTAGGGATTGTTAGTTTGGGTGAGATATATTGCTTCCCCTGTATCCCCAACACCTGATTGCATAACCAGAAAGTTTCAGGAGTTTATAGGTGGGTATCAAGTAGCCCTAGCATTTCTTCCCGCAGATATTTGGTTTGTGATTGGGTAATCCTTACCACTTATTTGTTCCAGTTGTACCTTGTTTATTTCATTCATCAATCTCTATTCAACTGGCTTCTCACCTTTATGGATGTGTGATGTTTACTTTGGAATTCATTCGTTCATCTTGGTTCGAATGTTTATTGTGAAGACTATATGTTGCAATTTCTATCCGTTGATTCAACTTGTCTATTTGTCTATCAAGATGCTAACGGATGTCAACCTCTTCAGGATGGCTCCGCCAACGCGTCAGAATCCGGATCGCAATGATGGGAGTCAGGCGAACCCTCCACCACCACCTCCGCCTCCGGAGGCATGGCAAGCTTTGATGGTAGCCTCTAACGCCCATGCTCAGATGATGATCCAGCTCATGCAAGAGCGCAACCAAGGTCAAGGCAACCAAGGGAATCAAGGTCAAGGGCAGTTCAATCATCAGCCTCAGTTTCCTACCCTCAACCAATTCCTTGCAAATCAGCCGAAGTCTTTCAGCTACTGTGCCGAGGCCACAGACGCCGATGATTGGCTCGTGGATATCAACAAGCATTTTGAATGCAGCAATGTCAGGCATGAGGACTATGTCAAGTTCGCTTCTTTTCAGCTCAAGGATCAGGCAGCTGATTGGTTCCAGCAATACAAGGATTCCAGAGGTGGTCGAGTGATTACTTGGACTGATTTCTGTCGGGACTTTAAAGCTCACCATATTCCTACCAGTGTTGTTGAGAGAAAGCATGAGGAGTTCCGCAATCTCAAGAAAGGCAACATGTCAGTGTATGAATACAACAAGCAGTTTCAGAAACTTGCTCGCTTTGCTAAGCAAGATGTTCCAGATGAGAAGAGTACGATCTATCAGTTCCGAGGTGGTCTTAGAGAGGATCTGCAGTTAGCTCTCGTTCTTGTTGAGCCTACTCAGTTTGATCAATTCTACAATATGGCACTCAAGCAAGAAGGTACTCAGCTCAAGTGTGAGGCTTCTAAGAAGAGAATCAGAGATGCAGTGCAATCTTCTTCTTCCTCAGAAGTGGCAGATAAGCAGCAGAAGTTTTATCTTCCTCCTCCTCCGTTTCGTCAGCCTTACCAACAGAAGAACTCAGGTGCTCGTGGATCTTCCCACCCACCCAACCCAAGCTATCAGAACAAGTCTCAGTCTCAAGCTCCAAGGTCAAGTGCTCCTTATCACCGTTCGCTCTCAGAAGTGACTTGCAACAAGTGCCAGCAGAAAGGCCACTACGCGAACAAATGCTTGAATCAAAGGCGCCTTCCTCCTCCTCCTCCTGTGAGATCTTCAAGCAATGAAGTGGTCAAGCATAATTCCAAGTTTGCAAAGGTCAACATGTTGAATGTAGCTCAGGCAGAGGATTCTTCAGATGTGATCATCGGTAATCTTCCAGTTAATGATATTCCTGCTAAAGTTTTTTTTGATACTGGTGCATCGCATTCTTTCATGTCATACCCATTTGCATCCGAGCACAATGTGGGCACAGAGGTCTTGTCCAAAGTCATGCAAGTTGTTTCTCCGGGAAGACTTATGACTTCCAGTTTAGTTGCTCCTGATGTTTCCATCCAGATGGGCGACTATAAATTTCTATCTTCCCCAATTGTTCTTCGCGACTCTAATATTGATCTAATTCTTGGGATGGACTGGCTTTCTAAGCACAAGGCTCAGCTTGATTGTACTGCCATGCAAATTCAATTGACACACCCTTCTAAGGATGTTATCATCTATGCCGCTCGCGATGAAACCATTCGGTTGTTTTCTCTCAATGAGAAGGGCGAATTGGATGCTATTTCTCAAATTCCAGTCGTTTGTGAGTACCAAGGTGTCTTTCCAGAAGAGCTTCCGGGTATGCCTCCTCATCGGCCAGTCGAGTTCGTTATTGATCTTGAGCCTGGAACGGAACCCGTTTGCAAGCGTCCATACAAGCTTGGACCCAAGGAGCTGAAAGAATTGAAGAAGCAGCTCGATGAACAAGAGCGTCTGGGTTTGATCAGACCGAGGTCTTCCCCATGGGGTTGTGGAGTTCTTTTTGTCCAGAAGAAGGATGGCACAGACCGACTTTGCGTTGATTACCGTCCATTGAACAAGAAGACAATCAAGAACAAGTACCCACTTCCCAACATCAATGAGCTTTTCGAGCAACTCAAAGGGGCTAAAGTCTTCTCCAAGCTTGACCTTCGTATGGGCTATCATCAGATTCGCATTCGTGAAGAAGACATTCCCAAGACAGCATTCAGAACAAGCTATGGTTCTTACGAATATATTGTCATGTCTTTCGGCCTTGTCAATGCTCCTCCAACATTCTCTTGCATGATGAACTTTATCTTCAACCCCTACACCAATGAATTCATCTTGGTGTATCTCGATGATATCTTGGTATTCTCCAAGAATAAGAAGGATCATGCCAAACATTTGCGATTGGTGCTCGACAAGCTCAGAGAGCATCAATTCTATGCGAAGTTTTCCAAATGTGAGTTCTGGCTTGATGAAGTTCTTTATCTTGGCCACATCATCTCCGCCAAAGGAATTGCTATTAATCCAGTGAAGGTTTCTGCAGTTGTGAATTGGGAACCTCCTCAGAATGTCAAACAGCTCCGCAGTTTTCTCGGTCTTGCAAGCTATTGCCGAAGATTCGTTGAGAACTTCTCTAAGATTGCAAAGCCTCTTTCCAACCTCCTCCAGAAGCATGTCAAGTATGTCTGGACGCCTGATTGTGACGTCGCTTTCAACACCCTCAAAGAGAAGCTAGTCACAGCTCCTGTTTTGACTCCTCCTGATGAATCCAAGCCATTCAAAGTATTATGTGATGCTTCCCTTCAAGGTCTCGGTGCTGTGTTGATGCAAGAGAAGAAAGTTGTGGCCTATACCTCTCGTCAGTTGAAGCCCAACGAAAAGAACTACCCCACTCACGATCTTGAGTTGGCGGCAGTTGTCCATGCATTGATAACATGGAGACATCTCTTATTGGGAAGGCAAGTGGACATTTTCACCGATCACAAGAGCCTCAAGTATATCTTCACTCAACCCAACCTTAACCTCAGGCAAACTCGATGGGTCGAAATGATTCAGGAGTACAATCCGAGTATTGAATATACTCTTGGCAAGGCGAATGTGATTGCAGATGCTCTGAGCAGAAAGGCTTATTGCAACAGTCTAATTCTCAAGCCGTTTCAACCGGATCTTTGTGAGGTTTTCCGCAAGCTGAATCTTCAAGTTGTTCCTCAAGGCTTTCTTGCCAACCTCATAGTCTCTCCTACTTTGGAAGATCAAATTCGTGAGGCACAACTCCTGGATACCATGGTGAAGAAGGTGAAACGTGGTATTGACAAGGGCATTCCTAAATACAAGTGCTATTGCTTGGATGACAAAGATACTCTTTTCTTCGAGGATCGAATTGTGGTTCCAAAAGGTGATCTGAGAAAAGTCATCATGAATGAGGCACACAATTCCCTCCTATCCATTCATCCTGGAAGTACAAAGATGTACCATGACCTCAAGCAGTCGTATTGGTGGACTCGAATGAAGCGAGAGATTGCTCAACTCGTGAATGAATGTGATGTCTGCAGAAGAGTGAAAGCAGAACACCAAAGACTAGCTGGTCTCCTTCAACCTCTTGCTATTCCGGAATGGAAGTTTGATCATATCGAGATGGACTTCGTGACTGGTTTTCCTAAGTCCAAGCGTGGAAATGATGCTATCTTCGTTGTCATCGACAAGCTTACCAAAGTGGCTCATTTTCTTCCTATCAAAGAATCTATCACAGCAGCTCAGCTGGCAGAGCTATACACCTCCAGAATTGTCTCCTTGCACGGCATTCCACAATTGGTATCTTCAGATCGTGGAAGCATCTTCACTTCTATGTTCTGGGACTCCTTCCAGATGGCCATGGGCACAAACATTCGTTTCAGCACAACTTTCCATCCTCAAACAAGTGGCCAAGTCGAGCGAGTCAATCAAATCCTTGAAGATATGCTCCGGGCTTCTGTCATCTCTTTCGGTATGAAGTGGGAAGATTGTCTTCCATATGCCAAGTTTTCCTACAACAATAGCTTCCAAGCGAGTTCAGGCAAGGCCCCATTCGAAATTCTCTATGGCAGAAAGTGCCGTACTCCTCTCAATTGGTCTGAGACAGGTGAACGCCAACTTCTTGGCAATGACTTGATCACAGAAGCCGAAGAAATGTGCAAAGTCATTCATGAGAATCTCAAAGCCGCGCAATCACGACAGAAGAGTTACTATGATAGCAAGCACCGTGACTTGGCTTTTGAAATCAAAGACCATGTCTACCTCCGCGTCTCTCCAATGAAAGGCACTCGTCACTTTGGTATCAAAGGGAAGCTTGCCCCTAGATACGTGGGTCCTTTCAAGATCATTGGCAAAAGAGGCGACCTCGCCTATCAACTTGAGCTTCCATCCAACTTTGCGAACGTGCACGATGTGTTTCACGTGTCACAGCTTCGCAAGTGCTTCAAGACTCCTGAGCGCCCTATCAACTTCGAAGAGATCGACCTCCAAGAAGATCTCTCTTATCATCAGCATCCCGTTGCTATTCTCAAAGAAACCGAGCGCAAGACTCGCAACAAGTCAATCAAATTCCTGAAAGTGAAGTGGTCACACCATTCCAACCGAGAAGCCACCTGGGAGCGCGAGGATCACCTCCGTTCCAAATATCCGGAGTTCTTTCAGTCCTAGATCTCGGGACGAGATCCTCTTGTAGTGGTGGAGTGTTGTAACACCCCAGATGTAACTTTCCATATTTGTATCTCCAACTCTTGCCATTTTCGGTGATGTGATATGATATTCCCTCCGTGGTTGGGTTTTTTCTTTTATTTTTCATTTTATTCATGTCATGCATCTCATATCATGTCATCATGTGCATCTCATTTGCATACGTGTTCGTCTCATGCACCCGAGCTTTTTCCCCGTTGTCCGTTTCGCAATCCGACACTCCCACATGCACTGGTGTACCCCCTCTTGTCTCTTTTCGTGTGCGGGTGTTGAACGTTCTCGGAATGGACCGAGCCTTGCCAAGTGGCCCTGGTATAGCACCGGTAGACCACCTGTCAAGTTTCGGGTCATTTGGAGCTCGTTTGGTACTCCAACGGTTAACCGCACTCCCGCAAAGGCCTCTTTTATGTTGCAGCCCAATATCCCTCCAAAACAGCCCAATAACCCATCTAAGTCACTTCCATGCTCTCCGTCATCGGATCACGATCGTGTGGGAGAAAACCGCACCTCATTTGGACACTCCTAGCTCCCTCTACCTATAAATATAGCCTCTCCCCCGAAATTCATGCGCAAACCCTAGCAGATTCGTCCCCGCCGCCACTGGACACGTCCGGCCGCAGCCGGACACGTCTGCCTCTCCGCCCCCAGCGAACCGCAACGTTGTGACACTCCAAAAATTTTAATTTGGTTTTTATCAAAAACCTTGTGGTTTTCTTTGAAAAGAGGCCATTTAATTTTTTCTTTCAGAAAACCTTCCTCTTAAAAACTTCCTTTGCTTTGGCAAGGATTTTATTTTTTTTCTTTCAAACATTGGTGTTTGAATCTTTTGAAACTTCTTCTCTGTTGGTTCCCTCTCAAATTCATTTTTTGGAGTTTAATCTTTTTCTTTTAAAAAGAACTCCATGAAAAACTTGGGATTTTAATATCTTGAAAACCACCCATGACTTGGCATTTTTGCCCATGTGGTAAAACCCCTCCAAAACCTCCCCTACACCTTGTGATCAACCTAAGTTCTCTGTCCCAACTAATCCAAACAAGTTTTGGATTTTATTCTAATTATTTTTCGTCTCAAATCAAATCTGAAAATTATTTGGAGCCTGAGGGATTTTCAAAGCAAGTACTCTTTTTCATTTGAGTTTTGACCTCAAACCAACTCTCCTGGATAGTCCTTTGTACCCACAACCCAGAACCATCTTGATCCACTCCTCCTCTTTTCAAATTTTTCAAAATTTAGTCTCTGCAAGTTAGGACCAGATTTGCCAAATTTGATGAAATTCATATCTACACTCCTCTAAAAATTCCACCAAAATTCAGGCAGCCTACTTGAGCAATGAGAAGCCACTCCACCAAAAATCAGCTAAAGGAAAAATCTCCAGAGGCCAATTTCATTCTGTCGAACACCTTGCATGCACTGCTGCTATTCAAAATTCAGAAAAATTCAGTTTCAGTGTCGTTTGCGTTCGCCAGTTTCTCTCACGCGTAGACAGTGCACTTGGCACGTTCCTCGCAGCCTCTCCCTCTTGTCCGGGGCTTCACACGCGTGCGTGGAGCCTTCCTAGCATCGGTGGCACGCTGGCCCACCCTCGCCGGCGTCTTCTGCGGCGTCTGGACCTCCCGTGGCGGCCGACAGAAGGCACACCACGGCAGAACGCCGTTTAGCGCCGCCCAAAGCCCCTTGGCTCTCCGCGTGTCCCTGCCGTGCCAGCGCACGCCCGTGGCACCGTCGCCGTGGCCCGGCAAGCACGGAACGTGCTTCCTGCCGCCGACGGGCCGCGCCACCCCCGTTCCGTCAAGCTCACCCATAGCACCAAGTCCCAGCCCGTTTAGCGCCTAAATGGGACCGGTGGACCTCAACGACGATGCCCAAGCCCCTAATCCCACTTCACATCACCGGCACCACCGTAATCACTCGTCGGAGATCCCCGTTCACGGCAACCGCCTCGGGCCGCCTATAAAAAGGGCCCCCGAGCTCACCCTCGTGCACGCCTCATCCCCACTCCTCACCAACGCCCCGCCAGGCCACTCGGAGGACCTCGAGGAGGTCTCCTCCCCCAACTCCGGCCGCCCCGATCCGCCTCGGCCTCCACCACGATTCGCTCCGGTGAGGCCATCTCCGGTGCCCAAACCCCGTCCGTTACCCTCTCTAGCTACCAGGAGCCTAACCCCCTCTTCAATTTGACCTCTGCAGCCCTCTCCGACGAGCCCCTCGACCACCCGAGCCGCCGTCCGCCGGAGCAAAGCTCGCCGTCGACGTGGTACTCGCCAGCGACCACAACCACCACCAACTGACGCGGAATGGCGCCCTGAGCACGGAGGTACCCTCCGACCCCCCTGCCTCGCCGTGGATCGCCGCCGGCGACCACCGCGGTTCTCGGGCGCCGACGAGCTTCGCCCCCCCCCCCCTTTTTGAAGTTCAAGCCTGACGAGTGGGACCCCACCGTCAGCCTCTCTGCCCTCTCTGGTTGAATCGTTTTCTGGAAGCGCCTTCGGGCAAAATGCGTTTTCTCTTTGGACTGGCGTAGTTCTGCCGAAACGTTTTCTGTTTTTATAAGCTAGCCCCTGGAAATCTTCTGTTTCATTACAGATGAGTCCCTGGACAAAAACCCTTATAACTTTTAAGCAGAAAAGTATTTTTGATTGATTCTTTTTCTGTTCTCTTTAAAATTTTGTCTAGTTTTTTATCATATTTATTTGAAAAAATATTTGGTACACTTTATGTGCACTCCTTGGTATTTACGATAGCGCATATATTTTCTTCATACCGTAGATACCGAAGGAGGTGACGGAGCCGCGAACTTCACCGAGCTAGGTTCCGACTACTCTGAACCAGGCAAGCATGTTTGAACTTTTGATATGATGAGTGTCTTGGCATGTTTTGCATTTAGTTAGTTTTATGGCATATTGAGAAGCATAGCGATGAACGTTATTTTATGTGATAGTGAGGTAAGTGAGTTCAATGATCCATATGAGAATGGATGTGAGGATGAATGGCCATGTGTTGGCATGAGTATGGGTGAGATGGCAGTGTCGTAGCATGCCAGTCTTACGCCAGACTATGTGACTTCAGTGTCAAACCGTATCGATCCAGTTCCTCTCATTTCCTTCCCTGTACTACCACATGTTTTCCGCAAGGAATATGGTTTAGTAAGTTGCAAACCGCTTTTCTGGTACACACCAAAAGGAGAGGCCGTGATGATGGTTCCATGGCCCTGGATTAAAGCTAGTCATCCGGTCAGGGGGCATGGGTGTTTCCGGTTCGGACCGAGAGGGGGGCACCCCTTAGAGCGCGCGTATATAAATTTGATCCCATGCTATTCGAGATTGTGATCTCCCCGTCTCAAAAGTTTTTCTTGGGCGATGTCTAGGGTGATTCCTAGCATCGAGAGGTAGGATGGGTGTGTACTCGTTAGCTGTGTTTTCTTCCGAAATACCGTAAACGGAACTAGTCCTTCATGACTACGGAAATCCGTTGGCTGTGGGAAAATTTTTGTACAAACTCTGCAGAGTCATATATTCCTCCAAATCATCTATTCCCTGTCCCAGGTCGATATTATCTTATCCTAATCAAATGTCAGTTTTGATGGCAGAGACTCCAGTGATTCGCTTGAGTGCTAACTCCGGTTAAATGATTATCCCTGTGGATGGACTAACCCATTTATTCTTATAAATTAAATGTTTATTATGAGTATTATTTACCTGTGAATAAAAGCCCTTTCTGTGATGTCGCCCCGACGTCCGACTGTGGCATTTCTTTTCAAGCCCTTTCTGTGATGTCGCCCCGACGTCCGACTGTGGCATTTCTTTTAAAGCCCTTTCTGTGATGTCGCCCCGACATCCGTCTGTGGTATTTCTTTTAAAGCCCTTTATGTGGTGTCGCTAAGACGCCCGACTGCGGCATCATTTCCTTATGTTTATTTGTTCACCTTTTGAGGCGTCGCTTCAGACACCCGATCGGTAGTTATTTATGTTCTGTTGGGATTTCAGGCGGACTACCGCCGTTTCCCTTTTTACTTACCTTGTTATGCTAATTTTTGAAATGTACATTGGTGCATTATTCATGACGCATCCATGCATGCATTTGTTATATCTTACGTCCGAACTGTCTTGCGAGTACTTTCAAAGTACTCACTGGCTTGTTGATTTGGCCAGATGCTGACGAAGGCGATCTCATGGATGAAGAGTTTGATAGCGAGTCCGACACCTAGAGGGGTCCCAGTCAGTCTCGTGCGACCCTGGATTTGGTCACTGTTTTACATCCGCTTCCGCTACCAAATAAATTCATCGAGCCTCACCTCGACGCTCGATGAGATGACAGACTTAGAGTCTTGTATTTCTCTCCCCGCTGTGTTTTTCCACCACCGCCCTATCCTCGAGTCAGTAGTATGCCTCCACACCATTGTGTCATGTCCGCCATTATGTATAATTATTGGCGTGCTTGTAATAATTCGGTTGAGCAACCGTAGTTCGACCCTGTAATATATTTTATGCTACTGGCTTATTGTATCAAGAATTTGTCTACCAGTGAGGAGGATTTCTCTCATACTGGACTCAAAAGATTGGTTTCTCAATAAATATTTTTATTGGAAAACCGGTCGTGACAAGCTTGGTACCAGAGCCAGGCTGACTGTAGGAAGCCACTAGGTGCGATCGCTAATTGGTTATTAGCATGATAGAGCTAAATTATATTTTTGCAATTGTAGTCATTTTCTGTCAGTCAGCATAAATTTATGATCTGACCCTGCAGAATTTTTGCCTACTTTTGTAGATGGCCGACAACAGCTGCGAGTCTCAGACCTTCGCCAACGTGCCCGATGGGTTCGTCAAGCTTCTTTCTTTCATCGTTCAGGTCGCGATGGGGCCATCCGTGCGCCCAGTCTTCACACTCTGCCAGCATCGAGTCAACAACAGTCTGACCATGCACCAGGCCGCGGTGCAGTTCAAGGGAGGGCGTGGTGAGTTACGCCGCTTCCGGTTCGTGGGAAGAGCCATGCCTACGGAGAGGCATGCTATGCAGATGGCAGCCCGTGAGGCGATAGCTCGTCTCAGGGATGTCCTTCCCGTGATGAAGACTCGTCGTTACCGTTATCTTCCGTGCCATGTGCCTTACACCTGTCACTACGCATACTCCTGCCCCAAAGGAGAACGAGACGAGGCTTTTGAGATGCTCATTGAGTATCTCCGGGCCCTGGAGGCAGCCTTCGACAACCTGGTGGACGACTTCGTAGCTACCCGCATGGACTCAGTTCATGGCTGTGCTGCCAACAGGAGGGAGCTCCTACCCATCGCACCGCCACTGACTTTTGTCTCGTCATCAGCACCTTTTACGCCTACTCGTCGCCTGCCTTCTACCGAAGAATTCAACCAAGTCATTGCACCCACTTCAGCACGCACTGCACCACCCTTCGCGCCCACTCCTGTACGTGTTGCTCCGCCCCTGGCAACCGCTCCGTCCACTCTGCGCAACACTACACGTATGGAGCCCATTAGCGAGGAGGAAGTCGAGTCCCCAACCTCGCTACGCCTCGCCCTCAGCAGGGCAAAGGAGGTCGTCAACATTTCTGCCTGAGTACGCCTAGCTGCCATGTAATGTACCGCTTTGTAAGATATGTACATAGGTTGTGAGAAGTAGCCTGTTTGCGCATCATGTAGGATATGGAGAAGTGCACTAGCCTAAATAACATGTCAGGATTATGTACGCATATCCTGAGTGATGTATTGTATAATTACCGCCCGCGTGTAAGATATGTGATGAGCAGTCCTTCTCCGTGCGCAAGTCGATTTGTTTTTCTTAAGTAAGCTGAGTTATTTAATTCTATTTGCCAGCTTTATGCATTTATGGATTTGTTTTTGCGACTCTTTCCGCTTTTCTTATAAGTTTTACAAAAAACATTTCCCCAGAGTGAAAAATGTCTCGTCCTTGGACTCGCTCCATGCCAACTCCACCAGAGGAAATTTATGATGCACAACCCAGCAACGAGTTCACTTAGGGACAGTCAAGCCAACAGGGCAGTGAATCGGCACTTTCACAAATGTGTCGCCTTTATGAGCAGAGTCAGCAACAACATCGGGAAATGATGAACCAAGTCATCAACATGGGAAATCACCATCGACAGTATCAGCAGCATTCCAAGTTATCTGAGCTACAGAAGACACGTCCTCAAACATTTTCTCATACTGACAAGCCTCTTGAAGCCGAGGACTGGCTTCGAGATATGGAGAGAAAATTAATTATTGCAAAATGTTCAGACCCCGAGAAGGTATTATATGCTCCGCACTATCTCACAGGAGCAGCCGCATCGTGGTGGGAGAATTTTCTGCACATGCATCCCAACGAAAATGACATAACCTGGGATGATTTCAAGGAAGGTTTCCATGGTGCACACATTCCTAGGAGTATTATGAAAATCAAGAAGAGAGAGTTCGATGACCTCAAATAAAGGAACATGACAGTGTCAGATTACAACAGTCAATTTACTCTATTGTCCCGCTACGCCAATGAAGAGCGTATGACTGAAATCAAGAAGATGGAGAAATTCTTTGACGGTCTGGCGCTCGCGCTTAAATGCCAACAGGTCGTGCACACTTTTCCTGATTTTAAAACACTGGTGGACAAAGCCATTACTCTGGAAAATGAGAGACACAGTCTGGAAGATATCCGCAAGCGAAAAAGGGACCAGACTAACCATGCTCGCAATCACCGAAGCAGGACAGATTTTCAAAAGGGTGGGACACACAAATCCTCATCTAACGTCTCACGCCCAATCAAGAATTATCATGCAAGAGACAAAGAATTCACCTATCGCCCCGGCGTTACTTGTTACGCTTGTGGAGAAGAAGGGCACTATGCCAAACAGTGCCCCAAGCCAAGGAATTCAACCCCAAAGCCAAACAACGGCAACAATTCCGTGCCCAAGCGAAACAATTTCAATCCCAACAATAACCACAGGAAGGGTCATCTGAACCACGTAACCAAAGAGGAGGCACAAAATGCTCCGGATATCGTACTCGGTACGTTTCCTGTCAACACAATACCTGCAATGGTTTTGTTTGATTCTGGAGCTTCTCACTCTTTCATTTTGAAAAGTTTTGCTTTGCAAAATAATTTTTTGATGCTTCCCCTGGAGAAATCCATAATCATCAAGTCCCCTGGGATTCAGCAAGTTACTCAGAATTATTGTCAGAATGTGTTCATTGAGTTCGAAGGATTGGAGTTTCACGCAAATCTTATTGTTGTTGGAAAATAAAGGACTGGATGTCATCCTAGGAATGGATTGGCTAACCACCAATAAGGGTTTTATCGACTGTTTCAACAGGACCATAATTCTCACACACCACCAAGGGAAGACAATAAGAGTATCAGCCAAGGAAGGAAAAATACCCCGGCAACCGAGATTAAATAAGGTGGACGTTTCTGAGCTAAACAAGGTTCCACTAGTGTGTGAATTTCCAGATGTATTCCCTGAAGAGCTACCAGGCATGCTACCAGACCGAGAAATAGAATTCTGCATTGAGCTAGCACCAGGAACCACCCCCATATACAAGAAACCATACCGAATGGCACCATCCGAGTTGATTGAGTTGAAGAAGCAAATAAAGGAATTACTGGAAAAGGGATACATTCGAGCAAGCTCCTCACCTTGGGGATCACCAATTTTGTTTGCCAAAAAGAAGGATGGAACGCTGAGATTGTGTATTGACTATCGAGCACTTAACATGGTCACAGTCAAAAACAAATACCCGATGCCAAGGATAAACGATTTGTTTGATCAACTCGCTCAGGCCAAGGTATTCTCAAAAATTGACTTAAGGTCAGGATACCATCAATTGAAGGTACGAACGGAAGATGTCCCCAAAACAGCCTTCACCTCCAGATATGGACTGTACGAGTTCACAGTGATGCCATTTGGATTAACTAACGCCCCAGCATATTTTGTTCACCTCATGAACAAAGTGTTTATTAAGTTTATGGACAAGTTCGTCGTGGTATTCATCGACGATATTCTGGTATACTCCAAGACACCAGAAGAGCATGCAGAACATCTCAGGATTGTGCTAGGAGAGCTAAGAAAACACCAATTGTATGCCAAGTTCAGCAAGTGCGAATTTTGGCTAAGACAAGTAGGCTTTCTAGGCCACGTACTGACCCGAGACGGTATCGCAGTGGACCCAGAGAAAGTCAAGGCCGTACTTGGCTGGAAGTCACCGGCCAGCGTAACGGACATACGGAGTTTCTTGGGAATGGCAGGATATTACCGCAGATTTATTGAAGGATTTTCCACCATAGCCAAGCCTATGACATAGTTGCTCAAGAAAGATAAGAAGTTTGAATGGACAGAAGCCTGCGAGAAAAGTTTCCAAGAACTAAAGCGGAAGTTAACGACAGCACCGGTATTAATTGTACCCGACATACACAAGAATTTTGAAGTATATTGTGACGCGTCCAGAAAGGGTCTCGGATGCGTGTTGATGCAGGAAGGCAAGGTTGTCGCCTACGCTTCAAGGCAACTTCGCAAGCATGAGAAAATTATCCCACTCATGACTTAGAAATGGCAGCAGTCATTCATGCACTCATGGAATGGAGGCATTTCTTACTTGGGAATCGATGTGAAATATATACGGATCACAAAAGTCTCAAATATATTTTCACGCAGCCAGAACTAAATTTACGGCAACGACGCTGGTTGGAATTGGTAAAGGATTATGATGTTGGTATCCATTACCATCCAGGGAAAGCAAATGTAGTGGCCGATGCCCTTAGTCGGAACCCCAGCTCCGACGAAAACTATCTGCACAGCTTGAGGCCCGAATTCCATCAAGAATTTGCCAAGCTCAACTTGATAATGGTAGCAAAAGGCACCATATCAAACTTGGAAATACGACCGAACCTTGTGGAGAAAATCAAGGAAGCTCAGCCCGGTCACACCAGCATCGAAGGCATCAAAAGAAAGTTGAGTATGGGCAAGGCCTCGGAATTCGTCCTGGACAATGAAGGAATATTATGGTACGGAGAAAGGCTCTGCGTGCCAAACATAGAAGACCTTAAACAGCAAATTTTAGCTGAAGCACACACCTCACCATATTCAATTCACCCTGGAGGAACCAAAATGTATAAAGATATTCAGGAAGGAATTTGGTGGCACGGTATGAAGAGGGACATAGCCACCTTCATTGCATGTTGCGACTCATGTCAACGCATAAAAGCTGAGCATCAGAGACCAGCCGGACTACTGCAACCTAACAAAATACCTGAGTGGAAATGGGATGAAATAGGGATGGATTTTATTGTCGGACTACCTCGGTCACGACACGGGAATGATGCCATATGGGTCATCACTGACAGGTTAACCAAAGTGGCACACTTTATTCCAGTGAAGACAACCTACACCACTCAGAGGCTTGCCAGGATTTATCTTTCCCGCATAGTTTGCCTGCACGGTGTCCCGAAGACTATAATATCCGACAGAGGCACTCAGTTCGTCTCAAGATTTTGGGAGCATTTACAACAGGCTCTGGGAACCCAACTAGCCTTCAGTACCGCATACCACCCACAGACTGATGGACAGACTGAACGCGTAAACCAGATTTTAGAAGACATGCTGAGAGCATGTGTCCTCACATATGGAACCAGTTGGGAAGAAAGCCTGCCATACGCCGAGTTCGCGTATAACAATAGCTACCAGGCCAGCCTACAAATGGCACCATTTGAGGCCTTATACGGACGAAGATGTTGTACCCCGTTAAATTGGTCAGAGACCGGAGACAGCCGCATCTTCGGACCAGACATGCTCAGAGAAGCTGAGGAAAAGGTCAAGCTAATCAGAGACCGACTTAAGACCGCTCAAAGTCGACAGAAGAGTTATTATGATCAGAAACATCGTAGGGTCAGCTTCGAACCCGGTGAGTTCGTATACCTAAGAGTATCCCCTATGAGAGGACTGCAACGGTTTAAGATTAAGGAAAGTTAGCACCAAGATTCATTGGACCATTCTGCATAGTGGCACGAAGAGGCACTGTAGCCTACCAGCTAGACTTACCCGAAGACTTGTCCGACATTCACGACGTGTTCCACGTCTCTCAATTAAGGAAGTGCGTAAGCAACCCAGAGAAACAAGTATCCCATGAAAACATTGACGTGCAGCCAGACCTCACTTATCGGGAACGTCCCGTAAGAATATTAGAGGAGTCTGAAAGGAGGACCCGACAGAAGACCATCAAGTTTTTCAAAGTCCAGTGGAGCAATCACACCGACAGTGAAGCAACTTGGGAAAGCGAGGATTTTCTTCGGACAGAGCATCCACACTTATTTAAGGATCAGCTGAAATCTCGGGGACGAGATTTTTCCTAAGGGGGTAGGTGTTGTGACACTCCAAAATTTTTATTTGGTTTTTATCAAAAACTTTGTGGTTTTTGAAGAGAGGCCATTTAAATTTTTTCTTTCAGAAAACCTTCCTCTTAAAAACTTCCTTTGTCTTGGCAAGGATTTTTTTTTCAAACTTTGGTGTTTGATCTTTTGAAACTTCTTCTCTGTTGGTTCCCTCTCAAATTATTTTGGGAGTTTAATTTGTTTTCTTTTAAAAAGGAAACTCTATGAAAAACTTGGGATTTTCATATCTTGAAAACCACCATGACTTGGCATTTTGCCCATGTGATAAAACCCCTCCAAAACCTCCCCTACTCCTTGTGATCAACCTAAGTTCTCTGTCCCAACTAATCCAAGCAAGTTTTGGATTTTATTCTAATTATTTTTCCTCTCAAATCAATTCTGAAAATTATTTGGAGCCTAAGTGATTTTCAAAGCAAGTACCCTTTTGCATTTGAGTTTTGACCTCAAACCAACTCTCCTGGATAGTCCTTTGTACCCACAACCCAGAACCATCTTGATCCACTCCTCCTCTTTTCAAATTTTTCAAAATTCAGTCTCTGCAAGTTTGGACCAGATTTGCCAAATTTGATGAAATTCATATCTACACTACTCCAAAAATTCCACCAAAATCAGGCAGCCTACTTGAGCAATGAGAAGCCACTCCACCAAAAATCAGCTCAAGGAAAAATCACCAGAGGCCAAATTCATTCTGTCGAACACCTTGCATGCACTGCTTTCAAAATTCAGAAAATTCAGTTTCAGTGTCGTTTTCGTCCGTCAGTTTCCCTCACGCGTTCACAGTGCACTTGGCACGTTCCTCGCAGCCCCTCCCTCTTGTCCGGAGCTTCACACGCGTGCGTGGAGTCTTCCTGGCGTCGGTGGCACGCTGGCCCGCCCTCGCCGGCGCCTTCTGCGGCGTCGGGACCTCCCGTGGCGGCCGACAGGGGACAAGAACGGCGGCTCAACGCCGTTCCGCGCCGCCCATCGCCCCTTTGCTCTCCGCGTGGCCTCATGCGTGCCAGCGCACGCCCGTGGCACCGCCACCGTGGCCGGAAAGCACGGGACGCGCTCCCTACCGCCGACGGGCCCGCGCCACCCCGTTCTGCCGAACTCACCCCAAAGCACCGAACTCCAGCTCGATTAGCACCTAAACGGAACCGTGGACCTCCTCGATGACGCCCAAACCCCTAATCCCCCTACACATCCACGGCACCGCCGTAATCACTCGCCGGAGACCCCGTTCACGGCAACCGCCTCGGGCCGCCTATAAAAAGGGCCCCCAAGCTCACCCTCGTGCACGCATCATCACCACTCCTCACCAACGCCACGCCAGGCCACTAGGAGGACCTCAAGGAGGTCTCCTCCCCCAACTCCGGTCGCCCCGATCTGCCTCGGCCACCACCACGATTCGCTCCGGTGAGGCCATCTCCGGCGCCCAAACCCCGTCCGTTACCCTCTCTAGCTACCAGGAGCATAACCCCCTCTTCAATTTGATCTCTGCAGCCCTCTCCGACGAGTCCCTCGACCACCCGAGCCGCCGTCCGCCGGAGCAAAGCTCGCCGTCGACGTGGTACTCGCCGGCGACCACCACCACCACCAACCGACGCGGAATGGCGCCCTGAGCACGGAGGTACCCTCCGATCCCCCTGCCTCGCCGTGGATCGCCGCCGGCGACCACCGCGGCTCTCGGGCGCCGACGAGCTTCGTCCCCCCCCTTTTTGAAGTTTAAACCTGACGAGTGGGACCCCACCGTCAGCCTCTCTGCTCTCTCTATTGAAACATTTTCTGGAAGCGCCTTCGGGCAAAATGCGCTTTCCCTCTGGGCTGGCGTATTCACACTGCAAGCGTTTTCTGTTTTTATAAGCTAGCCCCTGGAAATCTTCTGTTTCATTACAGATGAGTCCCTGGACAAAAACCCTTATAACTTTTAAACAGAAAAGTATTTTTGATTGATTCTTTTTCTGTTCTCTTTAAAATTTTGTCTAGTTTTTTATCAGATTTATTTGAAAAATATTTGGAATACTTTTTGTGCACTCCTTGGTATTTACGATAGCGCATATATTTTCTTTATACCGTAGATACCGAAGGAGGTGACGGAGCCGCGAACTTCACCGAGCTAGGCTCCGACTACTCTGAACCAGGCAAGCATGTTTGAACTTTTGATATGATGAGTGTCTTGGCATGTTTTGCATTTAGTTAGTTTCATGCATGTTGAGAAGCATATCGATGAACGTTATTTTATGCAATATTGAGGTAAGTGAGCTCGATGATCCATAAGTGGATGGATGTGAGTATGAATGGCCATGTGTTGGCATGAGGATGGGTAAGATGGCAGTGTCGTAGCATGCCAGTCTTATGCCAGACTATGTGACTTCAGTGTCAAACCGTATCGGTCCAGTTCCTCTCATTTCCTTCCCTGTACTACCACATGTTTTCCGCAAGGAATATGGTTTAGTAAGTTGCAAACCGCTTTTCTGGTACACACCAAAAGGAGAGGCCGTGATGATGGTTCCATGGCCCTGGATTAAAGCCAGTCATCCGGTCAGGGGGCATGGGTGTTTCCGGTTGGGACCGAGAGGGGGGCACCCCTTAGAGCGCGCGTACATAAATTTGATCCCATGCTATTCGAGATTGTGATCTCCCCGTCTCAAAAGTTTTTCTTGGACGATGTCTAGGGTGATTCCTAGCATCGAGAGGTAGGATGGGTGTGTACTGGTTAGCTGTGTTTTCTTCCGAAATACCGTAAACGGAACTAGTCCTTCGTGACTACGGAAATCCGTTGGCTGTGGGAAAAATTTTGTACAAACTCTGCAGAGTCATATATTCCTCCAAATCATCTATTCCCTGTCCTAGGTCGATATTATCTTATCCTAATCAAATGTCAGTTTTGATGACAGAGACTCCGGTGAATCGCATGAGTGCTAAGTCCGGTTAAATGATTATTCCTGTGGATGGACTAACCCATTTATTCTCATGAATTAAATGTTTATTATGAGTATTATTTACTTGTGAATAAAAGCCCTTTCTGTGATGTCGCCCGACGTCCGACTGTGGCATTTCTTTTAAAGCACTTTCTGTGATGTCGCCCCGACGTCCGACTGTGGCATTTCTTTTAAAGCCCTTTCTGTGATGTCGCCCCAACGTCCGACTATGGCATTTCTTTTAAATCCCTTTCTGTGATGTCGCACCGACGTCCGACTGTGGCATTTCTTTTAATCCCTTTCTGTGATGTCGCCCCGACGTCCGACTGTGGCATTTCTTTTAAAGCCCTTTCTGTGATGTCGCCCCGATGTCCGACTGTGGCATTTCTTTTAAAGCCCTTTCTGTGATGTCTCCCCGACGTCTGACTGTGGCATTTCTTTTAAAGCCTTTTCTGTGATGTCGCCCCGATGTCCGACTGTGGCATTTCTTTTAAAGCCCTTTCTGTGATGTCGCCCCGACGTCCGACTGTGGTATTTCTTTTGAAGCCCTTTAAGTGGTGTCGCTATGACGCCCGACTGTGGCATCATTTCCTTATATTTATTTGTTCACCTTTCGAGGCGTCGCTTCAGACACCCGATCGGTATTATTTATGTTTGTTGGGATTTCAGGCGGACTACCGCCGTTTCCCTTTTACTTACCTTGTTATGCTAATTTTTGAATGTACATTGGTGAATTATTCATGACGCATCCATGCATGCATTTGTTATATCTTACGTCCGAACTGTCTTGCGAGTACTTTCAAAGTACTCACTGGCTTGTTGATTTGGCCAGATGCTGACGAAGGCGATCTCATGGATGAAGAGTTTGATAGCGAGTCCGACACCTAGAGGAGTCCCAGTCAGTCTCGTGCGACCCTGGATTTGGTCACTGTTTTATATCCGCTTCCGCTACCAAATAAATTCATCGAGCCTCACCTCGACGCTCGATGAGATGACAGACTTAGAGTCTTGTATTTCTCTTCCCCGCTGTGTTTCTCCACCACCGCCCTATCCTCGAGTCAGTAGTATGCCTCCACACCACTGTGTCATGTCCGCCATTATGTATAATTATTGGCGTGCTTGTAATAATTTGGTTGAGCAACCGTAGTTCGACCCTGTAATATATTTTATGCTACTGGCTTATTGTATCAAGAATTTGTCTACCAGTGAGGAGGATTTCTCTCATACTGGACTCAAAAGATTGGTTTCTCAATAAATATTTTTATTGGAAAACCGGTCGTGACAAACGTGCCACGTGGCACTCCGGCCTCCGCCGCTGCCGCCGGCCCGCGCAGCCCGCACGAGGCCCGCGCGCTCGCCGCAGCCGCACTCGGCCGCGCGCCCCGCGCCCGACCCGGCCGGCCGCCGCCCCGGCGTCGCCGCGCCCTCGGGCGACCCCCGCCGCCTCCTCCGCGCCCGTGCTCCGGCGCCTTCGCCTCCGCGCCTCGCCGCCACCGCCTCCCCGAGCCGCTCCTCCCGCGCACCGCCCGCATCGCCCGAGCCCGCCGCCGGCCGCCTCCCCCCGCAGGCCGCCGCCCTCCGCCGGCCGCCGCCCCGCTCCTCCCGGCGCCGCCCCGCGCCCACGTCGCCGCCCCGGCTAGATCCGGTCGCGGGAAGGCCGGATCCGGCCCGGAGGAGCTCCGCCGGCCGCCCCTTCCTCCATCTCCGGTCGCTCCGGCGACCTCGATCCGGCCAGATCCAGATCCGGACCAGTGGTTGACTTCTCCCCCTGTTTTTTTTTCACTAAGTCATTTTCTGCCAGAAATATTGTTGCATCTTCATCGCGTCACATCTTCGCATCCGTAGCTCCGTTATGGGCGTGTAATATGTCAAATTGTTCGTCTCGAAGAGTACATCATTTCATTCCATTGCATCATTTTCATTTGAGCTCATCTTGATGCCCGAAATGCTGTTGGAAGAGGGCTTCATAATGTTAGTTTCAGGATCTTATCAGAACGAGCTCTTTTGTCATTTTTGCCATGATTGATGTGTGCATCCTATGGACTTGGTCCCTAAATGTGTTTTCAACTAGGCTATGTCTTCTTTACAGAGGTGCTTACCATGTATTTTTGTGACCAATGTGGTGACTAGCACAAGCATGCAAACTAGGCTTCATTATAATGCTGATTTTAGTTCCTGTTCTGCTGTAATTTTGATGCCATGTAAACATGTTGCTACAGAGAGATCCATGCATAATTTGAGATACTTCATTAAGGGTGTTTTGAAAACAATGTTTTTCTCTATCCATCCGTGGTCCTGATTGTAATTATGGAGTAGTCTAGCATGTCCTTTTCGTGCTCTACTTTTGCTTCAAAATGTTTCCTGGCAGATTGTTTACATGTTATTCAATTTGGCCGAGGTTGTTGTAGTTGATCCGGGTATGCTATGATGTTGTTTCTTGCCATGTATAGCTTCTATGACATGTCTTCTTGATGTATGTATGCTTAGTTTATCATGGGATGCTCTGTAGTGAGTGCATCGAGCTCACGAAGGTGCCTTCGTAATTATGTCAATGCCATGTTTTGTTTGCTGAAGTCTGTTAACGAAACTTGCTATGTTTACGTGGGTGAAATCATATTTTCTGATCCCTTTTGGCTTATGGTCAGTAAGGGACTTTTGATCTATGCTTTGAGTAGATTCATGCCATGTCTTATTTTGCTATTATAAGTTCCTGTAGCATATTGATAACTTACTCTGAACATTGCTTCGTGCTGCTTTTTATGCCATGTCCAACCTGATAATTTTTTTGCACTTTCTCCATGCTTGTTTGAACCTGTTATGATGTGAATTAGCCGTAGCTCAGTGTTCCTCTTTTGTAAAGCATCTCCTGTAGATCATTGCCATATGCTTTGTTTTTATGTTGGGTGTTGTAGCATAGTTTATTGTTGCATGCTAAGTAGCATCGTGCTGTTAATCGCAGCTTTGTGCCATACTTGTCTTGCTTGCCATTTGCAAACCGTGCATCCGAATCCGGTGATCTTCATATCGATTTCAACCGAAATCATATCATCTTTCCAGCATCATACTTGGTTTGCCAAGTTGATGCCTTGTTCATCATCTTTCCTTCCGAAGCACGCATATGCATTGCATACCACATCTCGCATATCATGGCATGTATTGCATCATGTTGCTTGTGCATTACACCATGATTTATTATGGTTCCTTGCTTGTGTTCTTGCTTTGGGTAGAGCCGGGAGACGAGTACGTGCACGAGGAACCTGTTGAGTACGCTAACGAGGATCCAGCCTTCGACAACTCTGAGAACCTTGCAGGCAAGATGATCATACCTCCGATATCACTTCTATTTTTGCTTGCTAGTACTCGCTCTATCGCTATGTTAGCTCTGCCTGCCTTTGTTTACCATGCCTACTTATTGCCATGTCAAACCTATAACCAACCTGTCCTAGCAACCATTGTTTGGCTATGTCACCGCTTTTGCTCAGCCCCTCTTATAGCGTTGTTAGTTGCAGGTGAAGATCAAGTTTGTTCCTGGTCGGAACACGGATATTTTGGGATATCACAATATCTCCTGTTTAAATTAATGCACCTTATATACTTGGTAAAGGGTGAAAGGCTCGGCCTTATGCCTGGTGACTTGTTCCACTCTTGCCGCCCTATTTTCCGTCATACCGGTGTTATGTTCCTTGATTTTGCGTTCCTTACACGGTTGGGTGATTTATGGGACCCCCTTAACAGTTCGCTTTGAATAAAACTCCTCCAGCAAGGCCCAACCTTGGTTTTACCATTTGCCACCTATACCCCTTTTCCCTTGGGTTTTCGCGAGCCCGAGGGTCATCTTTATTTTAACCCCGCCTGGGCCAGTGCTCCTTCGAGTGTTGGTCCGAACTGAGTAGACTGTGGGGCCACCTCGGGGAAACTTGAGGGTTGGTTTTACTTGTAGGATGTCTCATCCGGTGTTGCCCTAAGAACGAGATATATGCAGCTCCTATCGGGATTTGTCGGCGCATCGGGCGGCTTTGCTGGTCTTGTTTTACCATTGTCGAAATGTTTTGCGAACCGGGATTCCGAGACTGATCGGGTCTTCCCGGGAGAAGGTCTATTCCTTCGTTGACCGTGAGAGCTTGTGATGGGCTGAGTTGGGACACCCCTGCAGGGTATATAATCTTTCGAAAGCCGTGCCCGCGGTTATGAGGCAGATGGGAATTTGTTAATGTCCGGTTGTAGATAACTTGACACTTGACCTCTTTAAAATGCATCAACCGTGTGTGTAGCCGTGACGGTCTCTTCTCGGCGGAGTCCGGGAAGTGAACACGGTTTGAGTTATGCTTGACGTAAGTAGTTTCAGGATCACTTCTTGATCACTTCTAGCTTCTCGACCGTTGCGTTGCTTCTCTTCTCGCTCTCACTTGCGTATGTTAGCCACCATATTTGCTTAGTGCTTGCCGCAGCTCCACCATATTACCCCTTACCTACCTATGAGCTTAAATAGTCTTGATCTCGCGGGTGTGAGATTGCTGAGTCCTCGTGACTCACAGATTCTACCAAAACAGATGCAGGTGCCGAGGATACTGGCGCAGATGGCGCAACTGAGCTGAAGTGGGAATTTGATGAGGCCCTTGGTCGTTATTATGTATCGTTTCCAGATGATCAGTAGAGGTGCCCAGTCGGGACAATCGGGGATCTAGCATTTGGGGTCGTCTTCTTTTCATTTGAACTTGACCATAGCCGGTCTATGAGTGTATTCGAATGATGTATGATCTTAATTTATGTATTGTGTGAAGTGACGATTGTAAGCCAACTCTCTTTATCCCATTCTTGTTCATTACATGGGATTGTGTGAAGATGACCCTTCTTGCGACAAAACTACTATGCGGTTATGCCTCTAAGTCGTGCTTCGACACGTGGAGATATAGCCACATCGTGGGTGTCACATCTGCGGACACCGCCGGCCACCGGAGAGTGGATCGAACACCACGTAGCTCTGATGCCAGTTGTCGTTGTCGAGGCACACGATCGAACGAGAAGAATCAGAGAGCGAGAGAGAGAGGATGAACGCGCGCGAGAGAGAGAGTCAGTTTGTGCTGCCACTAACTTCTCAGCTTTTCTGTTTTTCATTCCCCTCTTTATCGTATACAACAGACTAGCTATCTTCCTCCGGGCGGGCGCGCTATGATCCGCGATGGCCGCGCCATCCCACGACCACGACTCACAGCACAAGTGCCCACCAGAAGAAGAAAACGGCAAGCAGGAGAAGTGGTCAGTGCGTACTACAGCACTTGATCCACGCCCTAGCTACATGCATGTCTAGGTCACATCAACCTGCATGCACTGCTTATTACAAACAGAAAACAAAACTACATTGCATGCATGAGATTAGTGCAGCATAACAATTAAAGCGTCGCTCAAGATCAAAGCCGACAGGATGGACGTCTACATAGAGTTGCACTTCGTCGGCGACACCGTGGCGCCGGGTGAAGATCACCACCGCGTCCGCCTTTTTGGCGACCGCGTCACCGGCTTGGTCGCCCAGACGCCCGTCGTTGGCTAGCCAGCCTATCCTGCTTGCGTGCGCGCGCTTTTGCGTGTTGTGTGCCTGCCTGTGTGATGCACCTACGAGCTACGCCCTTGTACAAGTACCACCGCTATGTTTACTGTACTACGTGATCCGCATACATGAATGAAATAAGAGCCATCCATCTCATTTGTCATATACATGTAATATATTACTAGAGGATAACGCGCGCTTCGTCGCGCCGTTCTTCATTTATGGGATTGTCGTTTTTTCCTCTAGCAGGTTATTGCATCGGTTCTTACATTTTGGTTTTATCGGTGTTGCCTTGAGTTCTAATCATGTTCTGTTTTTTCTTCTCATTTTTATTTCATGTTGGGTGCTGCTAGAGACGGTATCTATTCTGAGAGTAAAAAGAAATTGGCTGGTGCGCGGTTATGGTGTCCTTATATATTTCGGTCTCGGTGTTAGTCAGTGGTCCTCGCTGTGCGAACCCACTAGGAGCTCCTATTTCACACTGAAATCATCAATTTGTAACTATAACACACATAGGTCGTTCACTAACCTTCCGCACACTTAGCTCGGTTCCTTGATCCACTAGCTCGCTTAGCATGGTTTGCCACTAAATCCACTTATATCTTATAAAAAAAGTCAGCGATCATTTTCTTTCAAAAAAGTTCATTAAATCAAGCGGTGTTCATGAATTTTCAAAAATATTGGATTTTTAGAAATGTTTCAAATTAAAAAACATAGATTTTGCAAAAATATTACATAGAAAATTTGAAATAAGGTTATGCAAATTTTACAAAATCCACAAACTTTTAATATATACAGAATTTAAAAATATTCATGAATTATTTAAAAATGTTCGATGATTTTTAAAGTTATTCACATTTTTTAAAATGTTCACATGTTCTAATGTGCAAACAAAATTAAAGAGAAGAAAAACTAAAAGAAGAAGATAAACCAAATAGGAACCCTCAACCAATAATACACACCCTTACCGATGGGCCTCAGCGACGCCACAGATCCGATGCGCACCAGAGGCTCCAAATCTAGCGAATATTATTTCGGCAATGCTACACGTACAAACGATTTACGGGCTTTTACAGGATGGTTCACCTTGATTGGTCAATAGGTGAGCGGTGCGGCCCACCCCCCTGAAAACCAGGGGGGGGATAGGTTTGTGATTAGTTGTTAGATGAAAGAAGCGTGTAAAAGTGTGTAAGTCTTTGTATGTTTAGCATTTTTGATATTCGGCAATGCTACACGTACAAACGATTTACAGGCTTTTACAGGATGGTTAACCTTGATTGGTCAATAGGTGAGCGGTGCGGTCCACCCCCCTGAAAATCAAGGGGGGGAGAGGTTTGTGATTGGTTGTTAGATGAAAGAAGCGTGTAAAAGCGTGTAAGTCTTTGTATGTCTAGCATTTTTGATATTCGGCAATGCTACACGTACAAACGATTTACAACCTTTTACAGGATGATTAACCTTGATTGGTCAATAGGTGAGCGGTGCGGTCCACCCCCCTGAAAATCAGGGGGGGAGAGGTTTGTGATTGGTTGTTAGATGAAAGGAGCGTGTAAAAGCGTGTAAGTCTTTGTATGTCTAGCATTTTTGATATTCCGCAATGGTACACGTACAAACGATTTACATGCTTTTACAGGATGATTAACCTTGATTGGTCAATAGGTGAGCGGTGCGGCCCACCCCCCTGAAAATCAGGGGGGGGGAGAGGTTTGTGATTGGTTGTTAGATGAAAGGAGCGTGTAAAAGCGTGTAAGTCTTTGTATGTCTAGCATTTTTGATATTCGGCAATGCTACACGTACAAACGATTTACAGCCTTTTACAGGATGGTTAACCTTGATTAGTCAATAGGTGAGCGGTGCGGCCCACCCCCCTAAAAATCAGGGGGGGAGGGGTTTGTGATTGGTTGTTAGATGAAAGGAGCGTGTAAAAGCGTGTAAGTCTTTGTATGTCTAGCATTTTTGATATTCGGCAATGCTACACGTACAAACGATTTATAGGCTTTTACAGGATGATTAATGGCCCTTGCGGCCTCACTGTCGCCGTCGAAGCATCAGCCCTGCCATTCGCTGCCCTCACCATCGTCTGTTGTAGCATGGCGTGCTCGTGGTGACAGCCCTTTGCGTCACCGGTAGAAGCTTCGCCGCTCGCAGCCTTGCCGTCAAAACAACAATTGTTGTTTTTCCTCGTGTTCTATGCCGCATCACAGTGCTAGCCATTGCTGGTTCCAACACGATGAGTCGGCCGGTCGGAACACCCGTGACCCCGGTTACAACACCCAGAGACGCAGGTTTGATCAAACGCCTCGGCTCATAGGTGCCGCCGTGGTAGCTTCTCCGCTGTCTGGTTGCAACATCGAAGCCGACGGGTACTAGACCAATGTCATGCTGCTCGAAGCAAGCCGCCATGTCAGTTGCAGCAAAAGTCTCGGCAGACGATCGTCAGCGTTGTAGCTCGCAGATGCAGCTCTCGCTGTCGCCGGTTGACGCTGTCGCCATGAACGGTTCTAGTTGAGCTGTCAACTGTCGTAACGTCCAGTTGTTGGCTAATAAGCCACGGCGAGCACGCCGCGCGCCGGGCGTGTCGGGTGCGGTCCGGGCCGTGTCGGGTTCGTGGCTCGTGTGCGTGAGTGAGCGCCTGTGGAGCACGGGGGTGTGCATGTGTGTGCCCGCCCAATGTGTGCAGGGCCAGCCTGTTGGCGAGTCGTACAGGGTGATTGTGGGCGTGTGGACGTGGTTTTTTTCAATCGCGTTCCGTATGCAGCAGACATCCCAGCCGTCAGTTCATCTCGGGATGCTGCAAGCAGCACAGAAACATGTGGGACCGCATGCAACTGCTCGTATTTTCACACTGTGATTCTCTTTCCTTGTATTCCAGCCGGAGGGGACAACTGACTGGCGCTAACTCACATAAAGGCCAGAGAGGCTACCCCTCCTAGAAGTTTGAAATCCCCCGGCGGCTACGCTAGGGTTCCCCTTATCCCCTGGCGGCAACGCTAGGGTTCCCCTTGATCCACCCAACTCCACCCAAACTTTACGCCAGATCTTTGCGTAAAGAACCCTGGTGTGATCCCCCGTGTCTGCACTCATCGAGGAGGTGATTGCATGTCGACTGCAGGGAAGGAAACAATGTCCTCGGAGGCCGCGGCGGCGGCGGAACATGCTTCTGGAAGATTGAAGGACGATGGAGGCCGTGATCATGGCGCGGTGCTAGAGGATAGATTTGCTGGACTTAACCTCCGTGGGGAGGAAGAAAAGGAATTAGACCTGTCTGGAGAGATGGAAGATCTGATCGCTGAGACAAGATGGGTGGCGATTTTTAGGGTTCACACCCGGAAGCCATTCAGCCATGTGGCTCTGTACAAGGCCATGAGAAACGCATGGATCCCTGAATAGGGGGTGACTTTCAAGGCTAAGAAGGATAATCTCTTCCTTGCTCAGTTTTTGTGCTTGGGGGATTGGAATCGTGCTATGAATGGTGGCCCATGGATATTCAGGAACTCAACTGTTGTTCTGGAGGAGTATGATGGATTGACGAACGTAGAAGAGTACAAGCTAGACCATAACCCGGTATGGGTAAGGATTATGGGTCTCCCAGAGGGCCTGATGAAAAAAACTGAGATTGCGGAGAAAATTGCAAAGAAGGTGGGTGTTCCTCCCTTCAAGGTCATTGTGAATGAAGGTCGTATAAACCCAACGAAATATCTGCGAGCTCGAGTATTTGTTAAGCTGGAAACACCCTTGGTCCGTTTTGTTCCTCTTACCCTGAAGGAGCTTAGGAGATATCCAGTGGAGTACGAAAAAACTCCCCAATTTCTGTGATTTTTGTGGGCTGATTGGACACGAAGTAACTGAATGTGGCGATGGCATTCATAGGCCTGAAGAATGTGAATGGGGAGAATGGTTACTTGTGAACTTTGATGCCCCCAATGGCCGAGGCAGGGGGATAGGCAGAGAAGAAAGGACTGCAGGAGATGGAAGGGGCTTTGACAAAAGGGACAGAAACCCTCGAGAGCAGAATCTGAATGAGGACAGAGATGTGGAGATGGACTTAAATCAAGGGGCAATTATACCCAGTGCTCGGAAGAGGCTACTAGGACAGGATGGAAAGGTTAAAGGTCCAAATGGTGGCACATCTTGGCTTCCTGGTGCCCCCCCCCCCCACCTGGTTCTGTCAATGACAAGGTGCAAATGCTGGAGAGCAGTGGAACTGAGACTATTGATAAGAGCACGATGAGCACTCCACAGAAGATTCACGATCCAAAGCGAAGGAGAGCAGAACATGAGGGAGAGTCAACTTCAACTAGCATATCGGCGACACCCCTAGAGGGTGTTCACCAGGACCAATGAAAATGATTAGTAGGAACTGTCGGGGCATCTTGGGGGACCAGACAGTTCGTTCGCTTCTGGATATACAGAGGCGGCATGAATCGGATGCGTTTTTCCTGTCCGATACGCATTTGGATCATGCTAGGGCGGAGGTTTTGATGACAAGGCTGCGGATGGACCATAGAATTGTGGTTCCTAGCGTAGATTGAAGAAAGGGTGGCTTGCTTTTAGTCTGGAAGAAGGAGGTGAGGATCTACTCCCGGGCTGCCACCCTTGATTTCATAGATTTTTCAGTGGAAGAGGGCAATGGAGATGTGTGGAGGTTAACTGGGATTTATGGCGAACCAAGCTGGGATAACAAGACTCACATGTACCAGTTACTACGAGATCTACACGTCCAATCCATGTTGCCATGGGTTGTGATTGGTGATTTTAATGAGATCCTTCTCTCCTCAGAGAAGGACGGAGGTGCCCCTTGATATGTCTCCAACGTATCTATAATTTTTTATTGTTCCATGCTATTATATTACCCCTTTTGGATGTTTATGGGCTTTATTTTACACATTATTATCATTTTTGGGACTAACCTACTAACCGGACGCCCAGCCCGTATTGCTGTTTTTTTGCCTATTTCAGTATTTCGAAGAAAAGGAATATCAAACGGAGTCCAAACGGAATGAAACCTTCGGAAGCGTGATTTTTGGAACGAACGTGATTCAGGGGACTTGGAGTGCAAGTCAAGAAGCAGCCGAGGCGGCCACGAGAGGGTAGGGCGCCCCCCTATAGGGCGTGCCCCCTGTCTCGTGGGCCCCTCGGGCGGCCACCGACGTACTTCTTCCTCCTATATAAGCCTACGTACCCCGAAAACATCCAGGGAGCACCCGAAACACAATTTCCACCGCCGTAACCTTCTGTATCCGCGAGATCCCATCTTGGAGCCTTCGCCGGTGCTCTGCCGGAGGGGGAATCGACCATGGAGGGCTTCTACATCAACACCATAGCCCTTCCGATGAGTTGTGAGTAGTTTACCACAGACCTTCGGGACCATACTTATTTGCTAGATGGCTTCTTCTCTCTTTTTGGATCTCAATACAATGTTCTCCCCCTCTCTTGTGGAGATCTATTGAATGTAATCTCTTTTTGCGGTGTGTTTGTCAAGATCCGATGAATTGTGGGTTTATGATCGAGTTTATCTATGAGAAATATTTGAATCTCCTCCGAATTCTTTTATATATGATTGAGTTATCTTTGCAATTCTCTTCGAATTATCAGTTTGGTTTGGCCTACTAGATTGATCTTCCGTGCCATGGGAGAAGTGCTTAGCTTTGAGTTCAATCTTGCGGTGTCCTTACCCAGTGACAAAAAGGGTTGCAAGGCACGTATTGTATTGTTGCCATCGAGGATAAAAAGATGGGGTTTATATCATATTGCATGAGTTTATCCCTCTACATAATGTCATCTTGCTTAATGCGTTACTCTTTTCTTTGTGAACTTAATACTCTAGATGCAGGCAGGAGTCGGTCGATGTGTGGAGTAATAGTAGTAGATGCAGGCAGGAGTCTTTCTACTTGTTGCGGACGTGATGCCTATATACATGATCATGCCTAGATAATCTCATAACCATTCGCTTTTCTATCAATTGCTCGACAGTAACTTGTTCACCCACCGTAATACTTATGCTATCTTGAGAGAAGCCTCTAGTCAAACCTATGGCCCCCGGGTCTATCTCTAATCATATTTGCTTCCAATCTACTTTTATTTGCATCTTTACTTTTTGCATCTATATTATAAAATACCAAAAATATATTTATTTTATCATACTATCTCTATCAGATCTCACTTTTGCAAGTGGCCGGGAAGGGATTGACAACCCCTTTATTGTTGGTTGCGAGTTCTTGGTTTGTTTGTGTAGGTGCGTGGGACTTTTGAGGAGCCTCCTACTGGATTGATACCTTGGTTCTCAAAAACTGAGAGAAATACTTATGCTACTATTGTTGCATCACCCTTTTCTCTTCAAGGAAAACCAACGCAAGCTCAAGACGTAGCAAGAAGGATTTCTGGTGCCGTTGCCGAGGAGGTATTCACTCAAGTCAAGGCATACCAAGTACCCATCACAAACTCATCTCCCTCGCATTTACATTATTTGCCATTTGCCTCTCGTTTCCCTCTCCCCCACTTCACCCTTGCCATTTTATTTGCCCTCTCTTTCCCAATCTCCTCCTCTCCTTTCGCTTGCCTTTTTCTGTTTGCTTGTGTGTTGGATTACTTGTTGCCATGGCGCAAGATAATACCAAATTGTGTGATTTCTCCAATAGCAATAATAATGATTTCCTTAGTGCTCCGATTGCTCCTCTTAATGATGTTGAGTCTTGTGAAATCAATACTGCTTTGCTGAATCTTGTTATGAAAGATCAATTCGCCGGCCTTCCTAGTGAAGATGCCGCTACTCATCTAAACAACTTTGTTGATTTGTGTGATATGCAAAAGAAGAAAGATACTGATAATGATATTGTTAAATTGAAGTTATTTCCATTTTCACTTAGAGATCGTGCTAAAGTTTGGTTTTCGTCTTTGCCTAAAAATAGTATTGATTCTTGGAACAAGTGCAAAGATGCTTTTATCTCTAAGTATTTTCCTCCCGCTAAGATTATCACTCTTAGGAACGATATTATGAATTTTAAACAACTTGATCATGAGCATGTTGCCCAATCTTGGGAAAGAATGAAATTGATGATTCACAATTGCCCTACTCATGGTTTGAATTTATGCATGATTATACAAAAAATTTATGCCGGTTTGAACTTTGCTTCTAGAAATCTTTTAGATTCAGCCGCGGAAGGCACCTTTATGGAAATCACATTAGGATATGCTACAAAACTTATTGATAGTATTATGGCAAATTATTCTCAATGGCACACCGAAAGATCTTCTAGTAAAAAAGTGCATGCTATAGAAGAAATCAATGTTTTGTGTGGAAAGATGGATGAACTTATGAAATTGTTTGCTACTAAAAATACTCCTCTTGATCCCAATGATATGCCTTTGTCTACTTTGATTGAGAATAATAATGAATGTATGGATGTGAATTTTGTTGGTAGGAATAGTTTTGGAAACAATGCTTATAAAGGAAACTTTAATTCTAGACCGTTCCCTAGTAATTCCTCTAATAATTATGGAAATTCCTACAATAATTCTTATGGTAATTTTAATAAGTTTGCCTCTGATTTTGAGAATAGTGTGAAAGAATTTATGATTGCTCAAAAGAATTTTAATGCCTTTCTTGAAGAAAAATTGCTCAAAGTTGATGATTTGGCTAGGAACGTTGATAGACTTTCGCTTGATGTTGATTCTCTTAAACTTAGATCTTCTTACCCTAAGCATGATATCAATGAGTCTCTCAAAGCAATGAGAATTTCCATTGATGAGTGCAAGGAAAGAACCGCTAGATTGCGTGCTACGAAAGATTGCTTTGTAAAGGCGTGTTCTTCTAGTTTCCATGAAAATAATGATGAAGATCTTAAAGTTATTGATGTGTCTCCTATTAGATCTTTGTTTTGCAATATGAATCTTGACAATAATGGGACTGAAGATGAGTTAACTTCATTTAGAAGGCGTCCCAAAAATTCGGAGTTTTTAGATCTTGATGCTAAATTTGGTAAAAGTGGGATTGGAGAGGTCATGACTTTAAATATCATTGAACCCACTATCTTGGATTTCAAGGAATTTGATTATGATAATTGTTCTTTAGAAGGTTGTATTTCCTTGTTGCAATCCGTTGTTAATTCTCCTCATGCTTATAGTCAAAATAAATCGTTTACCAAACATATCGTTGATGCCTTGTTGCAATCTTATGATGAAAAACTTAATTTGGAAGTTTCTATACCTAGAAAACTTAATGATGAGTGGGAACCTACTATAAAAATTAGAATTAAAGATCATGAGTGTTTTGCTTTGTGTGATTTGGGTGCTAGTCTTTCCACGATTCCGAAAACATTATGTGATATTCTAGGTTTCCATGATCTTGATGATTGCTGATTAAATTTGCACCTTGCGGATTCCACCATTAAAAAGCCAATGGGAAGGATCAATGATGTTCTCATTGTTGCAAATAGAAATTTGGTGCCCGTAGATTTTATCGTTCTTGATATGGATTGCAATCTTTCTTGCCCTATTATTCTTGGTAGACCTTTTCTTAGAATGATTGGTGCGATTATTGATATGAAGAAAGGGAATATTAGATTCCAATTTCCATTAAACAAAGGCATGGAGCACTTTCCAAGAAAAAAAGTCAAATTACCTTATGAATCTATCATGCGATCTACATATGAATCAAGTGCCAAAGATGGCACTACTTAGATCTATCCTCGCTTTTATGCCTAGCTAGGGGCGTTAAACGATAGCGCTAGTTGGGAGGCAACCCAATTTTCTTTATGTTTCTTGTTTTTGTTCCTTTTTAGTAATAAATTTTGCATCTACTTTCTGTTTAGATGTGTTTTTATATTTAATTAGTGTTTGTGCCAAGTAGAACCTATAGGATAAAATATGATGATAATTGATTTGATTCTGCTGAAAAACAGAAACTTTGTGCTCACGAGAAAAAAATCAATAAATCACAGAAACGTGATTTTGCATTGATTCTTTTTGCTGCTGATCAATAAACAAATTTTCCAGTACGTCCTATTTTGGTAGGATCTTTAGAGTTCAAGAAGTTTGCATTAGTTACAGATTGCTACAGACTGTTCTGTTTTTGATAGATTCTGTTTTTCGTGTGTTGTTTGCTTATTTTGATGCATCTATGGCTAGTATGTAAGGGTATGAACCATAGAGAACTTGGAATACAGTAGGTTTAACACCAAAATAAACAAAGAATGAGTTCATTACAGTACCTTATGTGGTGGTTTTGTTTTCTTTCACTAACGGAGCTTATAAGATTTCCTATTGAGTTTTGTGTTGTGAAGTTTTCAAGTTTTGGGTAAAGCTTTGATGGATTATGGAATAAGGAGTGGCAAAAGCCTAAGATTGGGGATGCACATGGCACCCCAAGATATTCAAGGATCGCCAAAATCCTAAGCTTGGGGATGCCCCGGGAAGGCATCCCCTCTTTCGTCTTCGTTCATTGGTAACTTTACTTGGAGCTATATTTTTATTCGCCACATGAAATGTGTTTTGCTTGGAGCATCGTGTATTATATTAGTCTTTGATTTTTAGTTTACCACAATCATCCTTGCTGTACAAACTTTTTGGGAGAAGCCTACTTGATTAGAATTTTGTTAGAATACTCTATGTGCTTCACTTATATCTTTTGAGCTTGATAGTTGTTGCTCTAGTACTTCACTTATATCTTTTAGAGCACGGCGGTGGCTTGATTTTATAGAAATTGTTAGTCTCTCATGCTTCACTTATATTAATTTGAGAGTCTTTTAGAACAGCATGGTATTTACTTTGGTTACAAATTTGGTCCTAGAATGATGAGCATCCAAGTTGGGTATAATAAAAACTATCATAGGAAGTGAATTGGATGCTATGATCAATTTGATGCTTGATAATTTTTTTAAGATATGGAGGTAGTGATATTAAAGTCATGCTAGTTGGGTGATTATGAATTTAAAGAATGCTTGTGTTGAAGTTAGCAAGTCCCGTAGCATGCACGTATGGTTAAAGTTGTGTAACAAATTTGAAACATGAAGTGTACCTGGCTTGTGCATCCTTATGAGTGGCGGTCGGGGATGAGCGATGGTCTTTTCCTACTAATCTATCCCCCTAGGAGCATGCACGTAGTGCTTGATTTTTGATGACTTCTAAATTTTGGCAATAAGTATATGAGTTCTTTTGACTAATATTGAGTCCATGGACTGTACGCATTTTTACCTTTCCGCCATTGCTAGCCTCTTCGGTACCGTGCATTGCCCTTTCTCACCTTAAGAGTTGGTGCAAACTTCGCCGGTGCATCCGAACCCCGTGATATGATGCGCTCTATCACACATAAACCTCCTTATATCTTCCTCAAAACAGCCACCGTACCTACCTATTATGGCATTTCCATAGCCATTCCGAGATATATTGCCATGCAACTTTCCACTCTTCCGTTTATCATCATCATGACATACTTTACTTTTGTCATATTGCCATTGCATGATCATGTAGTTGACATCATATTTGTGGCAAAGCCACCATGCATTATTTTTCATACATGTCACTTTTGATTCATTGCACCGTCCCGGTACACCGCCGGAGGCATTCATATAGAGTCATATCTTGTTCTAGTTTCGAGTTGTAATTTATATGTTGTAATAAATGAAAGTGTGATGATCATCATTATTAGAGCATTGCCCAAAAAAAGAAAGTCCAAAAGAAAAAAAGGAAGGCCCAAAAAAATAAAAAAAAATAAAAAGGGCAATGTTACTATCTCTTTTTCCACACTTGTGCTTCAAAGTAGCACCTTGTTCTTCATGTAGTGAGTCTCATAGGTTGCTTTTTTCATACTAGTGGGAATGTTTCATTATACAACTTGGCTTGTATATTCCTACAATGGGCTTCCTCAAATGCCCTAGGTATACTAGTGGGAATGTTTCATGTAGTGAGCAAGCAAGTTGGATGCACACCCACTAGTTTTCTTTTGTTGAGCATTCATTTATAGCTCTAGTGCATCCGTTGCATGGCAATCCCTACTCCTCATGTTGACATCAATTGATGGGCATCTCCATATCCCATTGATTATCCTCGTCAATGTGAGACTTTCTCCTTTTTTTTGTCTTCTCCACACAATCCCCATCATCATATTCTATTCCACCCATAGTGGTATATCCATGGCTCACGCTCATGTATTGCGTGAAGGTTGAAAAAGTTTGAGATTATTTAAGTATGAAACAATTGCTTGGCTTGTCATCGGGGGTATAGAAGTTGGGAACATCTTTGTGTGACGGAAATGAAGCATAGCCTAACTATATGATTTTGTAGGGATGAACTTTCTTTTGCCATGTTATTTTGAGAAGACATGATTGCTCTGATTAGTATGCTTGAAGTATTACTATTTCTTTTATCAATATGAACTTTTATTTTGAATCATTTGGATTTGAACATTCATGCCACAATAAATAAAATTACATTGAGAATTATGCTAGGTAGCATTCCACATCAAAAATTCTGTTTTTATCATTTACCTACTTGAGGACGAGCAGGAATTAAGCTTGGGGATGCTTGATACGTCTCCAACATATCTATAATTTTTGATTGTTCCATGCTATTATATTACCCCTTTTGGATGTTTATGGGCTTTATTTTACAAATTATTATCATTTTTGGGACTAACCTACTAACCGGAGGCCCAACCCGTATTGTTGTATTTTTGCCTATTTCAGTATTTCGAAGAAAAGGAATATCAAACGGAGTCCAAACGGAATGAAACCTTCGAAAGCGTGATTTTTGGAACAAACGTGATCCAGGGGACTAGGAGTGCAAGTCAAGAAGCATCCAAGGCGGCCACGAGAGGGTAGGGCGCCCCCCCTATAGGGCGCACCCCCCTGTCTCGTGGGCCCCTCGGGCGGCCACCGACGTACTTCTTCCTCCTATACAAGCCTATGTACCCCGAAAACATCCAGGGAGCACCCGAAACACAATTTCCACCGTCGTAACCTTCTGTATCCGCGAAATCCCATCTTGGAGCCTTCGTCGGTGCTCTGTCGGAGGGGGAATCGACCACGGAGGGCTTCTACATCAACACCATAGCCCTTCCGATGAGTTGTGAGTAGTTTACCACAGACCTTCAGGTCCATAGTTATTAGCTAGATGTCTTCTTATCTCTTTTTGGATCTCAATACAATGTTCTCCCCCTCTCTTGTGGAGATCTATTCGATGTAATCTCTTTTTGCGGTGTGTTTGTCGAGATCCGATGAATTGTGGGTTTATGATCAAGTTTATCTATGAGAAATATTTGAATCTCCTCTGAATTCTTTTATGTATGATTGAGTTATCTTTGCAAGTCTCTTCGAATTATCAGTTTGGTTTGGCCTACTAGATTGATCTTTCTTGCCATGGGAGAAGCTCTTAGCTTTGGGTTCAATCGTGCGGTGTCCTTACCCAGTGACAGAAAGGGTTGCAAGGCACGTATTGTATTGTTGCCATCGAGGATAAAAAGATGGGGTTTATATCATATTGCATGAGTTTATCCCTCTACATCATGTCATCTTGCTTAATGCGTTACTCTGTTCTATGTGAATTTAATACTCTAGATGCAGGCAGTAGTTGGTCGATGTGTGCAGTAATAGTAGTAGATGCATGTAGGAGTCGGTCTACTTGTTGTAGACGTGATGCCTATATACATGATCATGCCTAGATAATCTCATAACTATTCTCTTTTCTGTCAATTGCTCGACAGTAATTTGTTCACCCACCGTAATACTTATGCTATCTTGAGAGAAGCCTCTAGTGAAACCTCTGGCTCCAGGGTCTATCTCTTATCATATTTGATTCCAATCTACTTTTATTTGCATCTTTACTTTTTGAATCTATATTATAAAATACCAAAAATATATTTATCTTATGATACTATCTCTATAAAATCTCACTTTTGCAAGTGGCTGTGAAGGGATTGACAACCCCTTTATTGCATTGGGTGCGAGTTCTTGGTTTGTTTGCGTAGGTGCGTGGGACTTTTGAGGAGCCTCCTACTGGATTGATACCTTGGTTCTAAAAAACCCTTTCCTCTTCAAGGAAAACCAACACTACTATTGCTGCATCACCCTTTCCTCTTCAAGGAAAACCAACGCAAGCTCGAGACATAGCACCCCTCGACAACAATCACGTCTTAAAGCCTTTCAGGACGCCTTGTCTGATTGCTTGCTAGAAGACTTGGGGTACGAGGGTGATGTTTTCACGTGGTTCCGTGGTGGACTGCGGGAAAGGCTAGACCGTGCAGTATCAAATGCAGAATGGATGAGGTTACATCCGTGGGCAGGCCTATGCAACTTGGAGCTTGGTAAATCAGATCATAGGCCAATCTGCTTGGACACTAACCACCTTGTTGGAGTGGCAGAACACATAGCATCCTATGGAAGGAAATTTGAGGCAAGGTGGCTAGCTGAGGAGACCGTGGAGGAGATTGTAAAAACGGCGTGGCAAAAGGCTGCTGCTCGTAACATTGGACCGGGCGTGGGTGCTAAACTCTCTGTGGTGCATCAGGATATGCACGCCTCGGACCGAAGGGTTTTGAAGGAGCGTCACTCGAGGCGCAGGAAGGCACAGAGAGAGCTCGAATTTCTCTCAAGGGAAACCCTGACTCCTGACGTTCGTATGCAGCAGAACGAGTTGTCTCTTTTTATAGAAAATTTTCTTGAGCAAGATGAAATATACTGGATGCAAAGAGGCAAAGTTAGTTGGCTTCGGCGAGGAGACCGTAACACTGCTTACTTCGATCAATTTGCTTCGGCTCGTCGACGGAAGAATTTAATTAAAAAGTTGAAAAGAAATAGTAATACTTGGGTAGAAGGAAACGACAACTTGAAGCCGTTGATTCGTGATTACTTTCAGGGCCTATTTACTTTAGATATGGGGGAGGTAGATCAGGGCTTGTTAAATTCTGTAAAACCTGTGGTGACCAATGATATGAATAATATGTTTTTGGCCGAGTATACCAGGGAGGAGGTTCGCAAGGCCTTGTTCCAAATAGGTGATCTGAAGGCCCCGGGCCCGGATCGACTTCACGCTATTTTCTTTAAAAGACTCTGGCACATTGTGGGAGAGGAGCTGATAGATGAGGTGCTGAATGCTATACATCATAGAAAGATCCCTACAGGCTGGAACTCAATGAACGTGACTCTCATACCCAAGGTAAATTCCCCCGAGGTGAGAACATAGTACATACCAATAAGCTTGTGTGATGTGGTCTATAAAATCATTTCAAAAATGATTGCAAATAGACTTAAGCGGATTCTCCCTGATATTATTTCTCCAACACAAAGTGCCTTTGTACCGGGAAGATTAATCACTGATAACATGTTGGTAGCTTATGAATGTTTCCATGCAATCAAGAAAAAAACACATGGATCAAATGGGCTCTGTGCGGTGAAGTTGGATATGAATAAAGCTTATGACCGGGTTGAATGGGGCTTTTTGGAGAAGATAATGTTGCAAATGGGGTTTCATGCACAATGGGTGGAGCTCATCATGGAGTGTGTGTCCTCAGTAACCTACAGAGTCAGATTTAACAACACCGAAACTGATGAGTTTTCTCCTACAAGAGGCTTGAGGCAGGGTGACCCCATATCACCTTATCTATTTTTATTGTGTTCTGAAGGTCTATCAAGTATGCTTGCTCATGAATAGGAAATGGGTGGATTAGATGGCGTGCGTGTATGCAGGAATGCCCCCTCAATTTCACATCTTTTATTTGCAAATGACTCTCTGATTCCGATGAAGGCGGATACTCATAATGCAAATACTTTAAAAAGAGTCTTGGAGACCTATTGCTCTAGTTCGGGGCAGCTGATCAGCAACACAAAGTTAAGCATATATTTCAGCCCGAATACAAATGTCCAAACCATGGAAAATATTTGCAGCGAATTGAATATTGTGACAGAAGCTCTATCTGATACATATTTGGGCCTACCTACTATGGTAGGGGTGGACAGAAGCGACTGTTTTCAACACTTGATTGATAGGGTTTGTCAGAGGCTGAAGGGGTCGAAAGAGAAAACACTCTCGATGCAAGGCAAAGAGATATTGGTAAAATCGGTTGCCCAAGCGATTCCTTCCTATGCAATGTCTGTTTTCAAACTTAGAAAAGGAATCTGCAAATCTATTACTGATGAAATTGCTGGCTTTTTGTGGGTAGATGATGAAGAGAAGAAGAAAATGCATTGGTTTGCCTGGTGGAGGTTGTGCATTCCGAAGAAGGAAGGGGGACTAGGGTTTAGAGACTTGCACAGTTTTAATCTTGATTTATTAGCAAAACATTGCTGGCGACTAATCCAGAACCCGGATTCTTTATGTGCTCAAGTTCTGAAGGCAAAGTATTACCCAGACGGTGACATTTTGAAGGCTGGACCCAAAAAAGGCTCTTCTTACACTTGGCAGAGCATTATGGCTGGTATTCAGACTTTCAAGAGAGGTTGCAGTTGGCGTGTTGGATCTGGAGCTAATATTGATATTTGGAATGACCCTTGGATACCATCTAGTGTTACTAGAAAACTGATTACACACAGAGGTGAAACAATGCTTTCAAAGGTTGATGAGTTGGTAAATCCACATACGGGACAATGGGATGAAGAACTAATCCGGGATATATTCTCACCGGTTGATGTTCATATGATACTACAAATTCAGTTAAACCCCCACCTGGTGGAAGATTTTGTAGCATGGAACTACACACGGTCGGGTACATTCTCCGTGCGATCGGCCTACCACAAAGAATTTGAGCATCAATATGGCTCGTGGTGGAGACGAGGTGACGGGCAAGGTTCAGAAAATATCAACCCAGTGTGGAAGGATATGTGGAATTTGAAGATACCTGGGAAGATAAAACATTTTGGTTGGAAAGTCCTGCATGGTTCCCTACCTTGCCTCGGTGTATTGGCAAATCAACATATCCCATGCGCTGGACAATGCCCAGTTTGCTCAGTTGGAGTAGAGGATATACAACACTGTCTGTTTAGCTGCTCGCGAGCAACATCGGTCTGGGAACAGCTTGGCTTGGCGCAAAGCGTAGAAGAGGCAATGGCTGAGGACATATCAGGTTCTATCACAATGGAAATCCTGTCTAAACTTCAGGGTAATGACCATGAGCTACCAAGGGCAGAACTTGCACTAGTGGCGACGTGGTACATTTGGTGGCAGCGAAGGCAAATCGCCAAAGGTATAAAGGTCCAAGATTTGTCGAAAACGGCTCTAGCGATTAGAGTTCTGACAATGAATTACTTGCGATCTGCGTCTTCCAAGGGCACAACAAGGACAGTTGATCATATGTGCAAGAAGCCAATACGGGGGATAGTGAAGATTAATGTTGATGCTTCGTTCCAATATGAAACACCCTCGGGTGCAAGTGGTGCAGTGGCCTCGGATGATCAAGGTGTTTTTATAGCTGCAGCAAATTGGCACATTCCAGTAGTAACCGCGCTGGACAGCGCTAAACTAATGGCTATCAGGAATGGTCTTTATCTTGCAGCCAATATTGGGTGTAACACTGTTGAACTGGAGTCAGATTCTTCATTCGTGGTGGAATCGATGAACCAAATTTATGATTATATGGGGCTGGATATAGCTATCTTCATGGAGTGCAAGCAACTAATGATGGACTTCGCGTCGGTATCATTCAAGCACTGCTATAGAGAAGCTAACCAAGTGGCGGGTGAACTAGCAAAGAACTCTTTCATGAATAGGGTTTCTAGGTTTTGGGATGTGATCCCTGACTTTATTTCGCATCTCATTGTAAACGACATGTCTATTGTTTGAGAAATAAAGTCTTATTTGATGTCAAAAAAACTGACAAAAAGGCCACAAGTTTTGCAGATTCCTTCGGCCCCACTCCCGAACTGCACGCCCCTTTGGTACTCATCCTTTCAATGCCACATTTTCCTCCGGTTATATTACGAAACATTTTTGACATACTTGTATAAAAATTAAAAGAATTTGATTGTGACTAATATCATGGACTTAACTACAGCGTGGGACATCAATTTTAACTAGACGGAGAAAAAGTACCGTGTAATGGCACAATAAGTTCCATGTTTTTATATGCTCTGATGGGGCCAAGCCCATGTGCCTCTTTTGTCCCAGCTCATCTACTCGTACTAGTACTTCCCAGCTGGCTCCATGGGGTGGGCGTGCGGCCCAAGACTTTCTATGCACGTTGCCAAGACCAAAGACAATCATAGTTAGTCTTCGGTCAGGTACAGATCTACAGTGAACAATATTGTGAATCATTAGCTTTAGCTAACTCGCACATTGGTCGTCCATGTAGGTGGCGTTTGGTTCACGAGCGAAGATAACTGGCTAAGGATATCCTTAACCATGTGGCTGGGGATAGCCATTTTTTGTTGTTTGGTTGTGACGGATTAGGTGAGTTGATAACCACATTATTTTGTTTGGTAGGAAGGATACAAGTGGCTAGGGATAACTAGTTGTGTGTTTGGTTGAGAGGATGAAAGAGTGGATGATTGTGATCCTCACCATTTTGTATGAGGTGGTGAGATTACCCCTCCAATATGTAATTTCAGCAATATAGATATATCAAATCTGGGCTCAACTTTAATTTTCAAATTTAGAAATAAACTTTAACATCATAGACCAACATAACATGTCAACACCAATAATTTCGAAAATAGGAAACTGTAACTTCATAATCATAGTCCAACATCTTAGACAAGTAGCAACTATACATAATAAACTAGTAGTGCATGAGATGTAGATATGAAATAGTACATCATCTCTAAGTTATACAACCCATAGTTCATAGTCTGGTTGACATCAAAAGTAAGTCATACAACCCAAAGTCCATATTGTTGGGTCATATCAAAAGAGGTCATGCAAATACCACACATGCCTACAATCTTCAACCATCCATTGGAGGGAAGGTGTTCTTCACATACCTAGCAACCCAAATACTCTTTTGGTCCTTCTCCAAGAGTTTAAACGCCATTGAAATGTTCGGATTCTCAACCAAGTAGGCAAAATAAAGGGCAAGGTAATCAATACCGAAAAAGGGAATATCTTTCATGCCCTCCCAAAGGCCCATCATGGAGTTGTTCGTAGAGATGCTCGTGGTGCTGTTGTCAGTGCTAACACTCCTCTCTATGGCAATAGCAAGCCTTTCACCCACTGCCATAAGGGTTGATTGCAGCCCCTCATCAACACTAGACTTTGTTTTGGCCCTTTTGGGATTGGGAGCCACTGAATCGCCTCCATTGCTTGACTTGCTACCTTCTTCAAGTGGGGAAGCCTCATTATCTGAAATTTCATTAACCTCTGTACCAAGGGGGTCATTTGAGCTTTTCGTATATTGACCCGTGGCCATAGTATTGCCATGAATGATAGCCATCTCATTATAGTGCTTCAGAGGCTTGTTCAGAAAAGGTTCATCCTCTTTGTGGTTCTAGAAAAAAGAAAACGACATCAACAAGTAGACAAGCAACAAGTATTTAGCATAAAAAAATGAAATCCCGCAAGTATTTCACATAAAGAAACTCACTTCAGGTTATATTTTACATGTAGAAACAAACTCCAGCAAGTAAATGGGATATAGAAACTATATCCAGCAACTAATTAGCATAAACAAATGAAATCCAGAAAGTATTTGACATAAAGAAACTCATTTCAGGTTATATTTTACATGTAGAAACAAATTCTAGCAAGTAATTAATGGCATATAGAAACTATATCCAACAACTATTTAGCATAAACAAATGAGATCCAGCAAGTATTTGACATAAAGAAACTCATTTCAGCTTATATTTGACATGTAGAAACAATTTCCATCAAGTAAATGGCATATAGAAACCATTTCTAACAAGTATATGGCACATAGAAACACATTCCATCTTGTACTTGACATATAGAGATACCTTAATATGGTTAGTGTAGTGCTCATGATTAAGAACGATCATAGACTTCTCATCATCCCATAATGCACCACTCAACCCCCTAAGTCTGAGTATTGTTCCCCATTTCCTCCTCCATGTCCTATTGTGATTACCAATGTTGGCATGAGTCAAATTGAGCTGAAAATGCTCACTCATAGCAGTCACACAACGAGCCAATTGGCACTTCTTGAAGCTAGTTGATGTTCTAACTCCATCGCCCACAACCTTGCATTGGTGATCAAGCATGAAGGAAGTCATCGGAGCTGTCCATACAATTTGTTTAGCCTCCATTTCCTATAAGGTTATGCACAGATGTGTCATGACTATAAATTTATATAAGTAAAAGAGGTAAGAACATTATATTCAGCACACAATCTCTCATCACCAATAAATTTCAGCTTGTAAAAGAGGCAAATATTAGCCTCTTTTGCTTGATATCCATCTACAATGCAACATTGAAACAATAGTAAATTGATATGAATCTGCTCAATGTCCACTTAATTGAAATATCATAACAAATACATGTTCATGGCAGAAGTACATAGCAAAAGCTTTTAAATCTTGCTTATTTTCTCATGGCAGAAGTACATAGCAGAATGTACAATAGTTTATACCTTGAGAAGAGCAGAGATGTTGCAAACAAACGGAGAGGATGCAAAAGAGTGTCTCCCGTCCAAGCTGCAGAAAATAAACGAGAGGAAGAAATTATTAGACGCATATATGGGAAGAATATAGAGGTTCTAAACGAACAGAGGGGCTCCTCCCGCCGGCGCTCCATGTTTCGCTGAAACCACCGACCAAACCATGTTGTTCCCCACTGCCACAGCGACCAAACCCTCTCATTCCCCACTGCCATAGACCCAGCAAATCCATTCCCCCCCCCCCCGCCCCCCGCGGATCTGCCCATTCCCGACGGCCGGATCTGTCCATTTCTTCCCGCCGGTGCTACACTCCCCTCCTACCCTGGCCAAGCAACCGGGAGAGACAAAGGACACGGAGGATAGACAGGGGAACGAGGAGGAGTAAGATTTGTACCTCCGTTGCGCCGGAATCCAAGCCGAATCGCGTCGCCGCCTAGATCCAAATCGCCGCCGCCTCCGCCGCTTCTTCTATCGGGTGAGGGGGTTGTGAGGGTATCAGGTGAGGGGGTGAGATAAGAAGGAAACGAAAACCCATTCGCGTGCCGAGCGGTAATCGAAGCGGGAAAAAGAGGCGCTCGCACGCTTGTGGCTGCCCTTGTCCATGAGAATTTCGCAACTTTCCTTAGCCAGGTTTTGGGAGAATATTCGACAGTATCTGGCTATCCGTATCCTCCCTGGCTGGTCAACCAAATGGGTGGCATCCCTAGCAAAATGGGCTATCCCTGTCCCTAGGGTGGATAGCCACACAACCAAATGCCACCATAGTGCTATTCAAACACTAACGTTTTTTTTTTAAATTCGAGCCAATGAGAGGAGCGTGACGAGCAGCAGCGGTGGTGCGGAGCTTCAGCGCCTCTCCAGATCTAATCGAATGCGGAGGAGGAGGACTGGAGTCTGGAGAGGGATTGGAGAGGCGCAGATAGTGTCAGATACGATTTGGCTTTATTGTTCCGGTATAGCGTGGGGAAATAGTTTCGAAGTGGGGACGGGGCGAAATTCCACATGCGCAGTGGGGCCGGAAGGCTCGGATCCAGACACATGCAGGAGCGGACGAGATTACCGTTGCGAACCGAACGCGAACGTGAAAGCCTTTATCAATTGTGGGCGTTCTGTTAGGGCTCGCCGTGTGCCGTGCACGTCAGAGCGCTTCATGGGCATGGCTAGAGTGTGCAGACCATGGGCGCGTGAAAGTACGAGGCGTGGGTTCGTGCCCTGGTGCCGGCCCTGGGTATAAGACCCATGCGGTGACCGTGGGATGAGTTTGTTGCTCGCGAAAAATTGCTGTTGTGCCGTGGGCGTTCGTGCGCCGAAAACCACCGAGTCCACCATCTGCTCCACTCCTTCTTCCTCCCATTCGATTCGAGCAAGAGAGAGGCGTCGGTGGGAGAGATGTGGAGTGACGGTGACTAGGGAAAGGGTTTGCGCCAACCACCGGCTTTGTCGATTCAGCTCCGGGATGCAGTCGCTTTTGGGAGAGAAGAAACGAGTGGATGAGCAGACACGAGAAGAGCAAGTCTACCGCAAGCGGTGTGTGGCCACCAGCAAACGACGCGATGCTAGCACGAATCGTTAGGCTAACTTAGACTAGCTAGTAACATGCACATGTTATTAGTCTATATTAGTGTCATAGGTGTAGTCACATAGATGTCTTCATTTTTTTTAGGGAAATTAGCCATCATGGCGGTTTATATTTCATGTGAAAAAAAGCTACATCGTTTGAAAGTACATGGAGCAAAAAGTCAGGAGCCTCATCCCAAACAATTGTTCGTGAGGGCTCTGACTTTGTAGCCAACAAATCTGCCGCCATATTGGCCTCCCTAGGACAATAATGAAAACTAATAGAAGTAAAATTACGACAAAGAAAGTAACATTCCTCTTATATTTCTGCGCTAGGCCGAGAGAGTTTCCGCCGCTGTTTATGATTTCAATCACCTCATACAGTCAGCTTCAATCTCCAGCTTGTTGCAACCAACATTACTTGCCAGTATGAGTCCGTCCTTCAAACCACGGGCTTCATCCGTCGCTGCATCCTCTACGAAGGGGATATTGCTGCATGAAGCCGCAATGAAAGCACCATATTCATCTCGGATAATAGCACCCGAACCCCCCGTACCGCTGTCGACATCAAAGGATGCATCACAGTGAGTTTGACAAAACTGCTCAGCGGTCTCTTCCATCCATGTCTTATGATCCGGCATGTACCCATCTTTTTTGCTCGCGCAATTTTTTTGTTAGAGTTGCAATAGCTTGTGCAGATCTTGCAGGCTCTTGTAACATTTCCCCATGAGTAAATCTCCTCCTTTCCCACCATATGTACCACACAGCCACTGCTATTAAATCCTTCCTGTTAACATCAGGTAGCGAGGGAATATTAGTGCACGACATTAGCAGCAGGTCACCAAGGACCGAAGCACCTTCCCTCTCTGTACTACACAGCCCAAAAATTGTCTCAGCCATACCCAGTTTTCCCAAATGAGTTGGACACGTGTGCATTTAACAAATGCGTGATGTATACTTTCATAATCTGTAGAGCAAATTGGATATTGCGAACTGGTAATCATATGCCTGTTCACAAGGATGCCACGAAAAGGAATCGCACCATACAACACCCTCCATAGGTGAATCTTAACTTTGGTCGGCACTCGAAGTCTTCAAATAATCCTCCAAACTGGACTAGTACTTGAGGACATCATCAAATTTGTTTGCCTCAACTTTCGTCCATGTTGGTAATCCCACTCCATATGATAAGCAGTTCTGACTGAAAAAATTCCACTTCTTTCATAGTGCCATGAAACAAAATCCTCCATCATCCCCATGGCTAAGGGAATGTTTAGAATTCTTTGCGCGTCAGTAGGCCAAAAAATATCTCTAATGAGCTGCTCATCCCACTGTCTTTCATCTATATTGATTAACTCAGAGACCCTAGTAATGACTATATTACCTCTAGGGGTCATCACCTTCCTGCTTGGGCTACTAGGAACCCAGGGATCATCCCATATGCTAATTTGTGTGCCATCCCCTACTCTCCAACTATGGCACCTCTTGAAACTTTGAATACCACTCCACAAACTTTCCCACGTATAGGAACTACCTTTTTTGAGAGGACAATTTAGGAGGTCACCATCATCAAAGTATTTTGCCTTTAGAACTCTTGCACATAAAGAATTTGGCTCTGCCAAAAGTCTCCAACATTGTTTAGCAAGTAAAGCCATATCAAAATAGTGCAAGTCTTTAAAACTCATACCTCCTTTGCTCTTTGAGATGCACATTTTCCACCATGCAAACCAATGCATATGCTTCTTCACATCCTCATCACCCCACCAGTATTGGGACATAGCAGTAGTTACCCCATTGCATACTTTTTTAGGTAATTTGAATACTAACATGGCATACGACGGTATGGCTTGAATAATGGCCTTTAATAATATTTCCTTTCCTCCAAAAAATAGCATTTTTCCTTCCATCCTTTAATTCTGTTCAGAACTCTATCCACCAAGTGCTGAAAATTGTCGGTTCTGTCCACCCCAACTATGGGGTTAGACCCAAATACTTATCTGTAATTGCTTCCACCATAATATTCAGGGTTGTGCAAACTTCAGCCCTCACCTCCACCGGGGTACACAGACTGAAAAAGATACTTGATTTTGCCTCACTCACCAGTTGTCCCGAAGCTGCACAGTAATCATCTAGTGCATGGAGAAGGCTAGTAGCGTTGGAGACGTCCGCTCTCATTAGGATGAGAGAATCATCAGCAAACAGGAGATGGGATACCGCTGTTCCATTCCTGCCCCACCAAATTGCCCGTTTCCTCCTCATGGACAAGTAAGCCTAATAGTCCTTTCGCACATAGTAAAAACAAATATGGTGAGAGAGGGTCTCCCCGTCGAAGACCCCTGTGTAGGCAGGAAATAATTTGTAAGTGAGTTATTAATCCGCACCTAGTATCTTATAGACTGAACACACTCCATAATTAGAGCAACCCAATCAACAGAGAAGCCTAGTCGAAGCAGGACCCTCTCCACAAAAACCCACTCGACCCTATCATAAGCCTTGTGCATATCCGGTTTTACCGCACAAGTACCATATTTACCTTTACTCTTCCTCTTATTAGCATGATAAGACTCAAAAGCCACCAAAAAATTATTTGTAATCAAGCGCCCAGGGACAAAGGCGCTTTGATTGGGCAATATGATTTATGGTAAGAGATACTTGAGACGATTGGCCAATAATTTTGAAATTACCTTATAAACCACGTTACACAAACTTATCGGCCAAAATTGTGTTATAACTTCCGGCCTGACAACCTTTGGAATAAGAACAATAGTGGTGTCGTTCCACCCTTCTGGAATTTTTCGGTTGTTTACAGCCAGCAGCTCTTCATCAATTAAATCCTCCCCTATGATATGCCAGAACCTCTTATAGAACACAACATGTAGTCCATCAGTACTTTGCAGACTCATTTTGCATTTGAAAACGCTATGTGATGGTAACATAGTATTATGTTACTCTATTTGCCTCTTCTCATTAACTACTTGCCACATCATCATTTTTTGCTTACGTGGCATCTATGTTACTACCTGTGTTACTCCCACTATGACCAGCCTTAGGTGATCCAAAGGAACGTGTACGACTGGCACTAGCCAAGATTGGTCGGGCGGCTGGGAACATCTCTCTATTATTTATGGACTACTCCCTTCGTTTCTAAATATATGACCTTTTATTAGAGATTTTAATATAAACTACCGGCGCTGATTCATATGAGGAGAGGCTGGGTTAGCGTCAGGGATGGGATAGTGAATACTTTGAAAACACTTTACAGTTTTCATCATAAATAAGTAATTCATCAAGTAAATAATACAACAACAAATAATAAGGTAACACCAACACACCATAGTATTTGTGAGATAATTACCACACCAAGACAAGAATGGGTTTAGGGTACCTGAGCCGGGGGAGAGATACGTTTCCAACTACCACCCGACCACAAGGACTCGAAAAGTGTGAGAGATACCTGGAATACGTTTTGCCTTCTCTTCACTGCATCTATGATATATGCCTTCCTTCCGCCGCCAAGAAGATTTATAAAGATGTCAAACAATACCTACAAGAGACTGGCACAATTATGCAAAGCATTGCTTACATTTCCAACTAAAACTATGAATAACTTGCTTATAAAAATTGAACACTTACCCAAGATGATTTATCAAAGGATGCGATATCTAGATATTGTATATGTGGGCTGCATCATCAACAATGATTCAATGATATAGCAGATTCAAGCTACTAAAAATCAAGCATGCAAAGGAGTAAATATTTGACATATCTACTTTCAAGACATTAGATATGTACATTCAATCACTGAGAAAAGAGATAGGCATCATCTACATAAACAGTACATTTCCTAGAAGCACCATAACTAGCAACGATACAAATTACACAAACAATAACCTTTTCTGCTTTTGTTTGACACAACGGAGTTATTTACCCAAAACCATCACACTTGGGGCTAGGGTAACAACTTGGTACCGGAATTTAGCCAGCGCACAAAAAACAATCGAAATTGCACCTAATCTGTAACGAAAAGCACTGATTGTCTGATTTGCCCGCCAAAACAGCGAAACTGACAGGGTGAGCCCACCTATCGGGCTGACGTGCCAATCCTGTGTGGTCAAATATGCCGAGGTGGACATGCGTCCCACATGTCAATGACTCGGTGCCTCCTTTTTTTCATTTTTCTTTTTATTTGTACTTCTTTTTCGTATGGGCATTCCCGCGATCCCTCAAACAGGTTCCGCATGGTGCCCGTTGTCTCCTGGGCAACCGGCGATCTCATGGAGAAGCTCCGTACGGCTCCACCGGAGTCGGAGGCCGCCGCGGCACCACCGCGCACGTCGGGGTCAGATGCGCCCGTTGAGGTGGTCATTCCCCCCTCCGCTGCACCAACCTCGCCGCGATCACCATCCTGCCACCCGCCACCGTCGTGCGCCCACGCGTCCGAGCTCGGGGACGTGGTGTCGTGGGTCATGGGGAGCGGTGGCAGCTCGCCCGCCTATCCATGGAGCATCGGAGTAGGCATTGAGCAGTCATGGAGTGCTGGTGTGGTGGGCACCCTCGCGCCGGGACAGGAGGAGGCCCACGGATACGCCGGCGATGGCGACGATGATGCGAAGTCGACCATGCCCAGAGCGAGATCGCCGTCGAGATTCGACCTTGCTGCGGTCAGCACCGTGCCACCGGCCACCATTGTGAACCTGCACGCTCCAGCTCATGGAGGTGGCGTCGGGGGCTCATGGGGAGCGGCGGCAGCTCGTCTGCCTCACCATGGAGTGCCGTTGCGGTGGGCAGGGGGGGAGGTCGGCACCGCCGCTCGCGCAATGAGAGAGTGGGGGGGAGGAGGATGGTGGCGTGAGAGGTGGAGAGGATAGCGGCGTTCTCTTTGACGCCAGACGTGGACAGAAGAGAAAGAAAAGATTATAGGGAATAAAAAAGAAAGGGGAAAAATATGTGACTGACAGATGGGTCCCATGTCCATGTCAGTTTTTTGTCCACATAGGCATGCCAACTCGGTATTACAGGTGGAGCCTTGTGGTCAGTTTCACTGTTTTCGCGGGCAAATCAGACAAGCAGTGCTCTCCGTTACAGATTAGGCGCAATTTCGGTGGTTTTTTGTGCCCTGGCTAAAATCTGGTACCAAGTTGTAACCCTAGCCCAAGTGTGATGGTTTTGAGTAAATAACTCACATAAACGAATAGGAGTCATAATAACACACCTAATAGTTGTTGAAATGTGAGATGGGCCTAGAGCCCATATAACAATTTCAGATTTGATCTCTAAGGGCCCATGTAGGTGGCATGACAAGGTGGTGGGAAGTTTAGTCCCACCATGCTAGTGGAAGTAAAGTTGGAGTGGTTTACAAGGGTGGCTCTTCTACATGCTATTGGAGCTTGAGAAGATAAGAGGCCCTCGTGCGCTCCTCCTCCGCCGCCCGCCTCGCCACGCCTCGCCTCGCCTCGTCACGACGCGCCGCGGGTTGCGGGAATGAGCCGAGCCGAGCTCACACCTATGCGCTTATTTTTGCCAGTCACTAACGGAGAGGTTCTGACAGCAGGGCAATGATCTGAGACGTCGGATCATGGGCTGTCACGGACTCGGACATGGGTCTAGCCCACGTCTCTCCACGCGGCTGCATCTATATAAGTGTGCGGTGTCCCCTAACCCTAGCGCCATGATCAGATCACATCTGCTCCACGCGAACCGCCCACCGTCGTTCCTTTGCTGCTGCTGCCGCCGGTGACTCCATCACGTTCGCCGCGTACACGGTTGACGGGAGAGCAGGTCTTCGAAACTCCGTCTCTCTGGCTCCTATACGGGAGAGAGACGAATAGGTTTTTGGGAAGCGACTACGCGACTGCTCGCCTCTGATCCACTACTTCCTCTACGTCCGCGTCGTCTCCGTCATCACCATGTCCAGTGATGCCAAACGCGCCGCCGCCGAGAAGACCGAGGCCGACAAGAAGGCCGCCGAGGACGCTTCTGCTGCTGCCACCGCAGCAGCGATTCTGCATGGCCTACTGGAGGGTATACCGCGTTTATCCCTCTCCTGATAATTTTTGTATTAGCAGTGCTAGCATCGTTTGTAGATTTGTCTACTATTTGCGTAGTACATGCTTGTTTAGATCAGTACCAGTATGTTGTTAGTTCTCTCAATGCCATGCTAGTTATCTACTTATGGATTAAATTAGTCGAAAAATTGCCTATTTTCTTAGCAATCCAAAAATCTATTATGTGTAGGAATTTTTCGGCAAGTGGCTTTGCCGCAGCATTGAAACCGGATAAGTTTACCGGTACGTACTTTAAGCGTTGGCAGACAAAGACCACTTTATGGCTCATTGCTATGAACGTGTTCTGGGTCACCGGTGTGTCCACGAGAACGATTGCTCCTGAACAGGAGAAGGCATTCAGGGAGGCAACCACTGTGTTTCTTGGAGCAATTCTTTGCGTGATCGGAGATAAACTGGTCGACGCATATTTACATGTGCATGTCGCCAAGGACTTGTGGGAGGCGCTCGAATCTAAGTTCGGGGCCACCGATGCAGGGAGCGAGATGTATATTATAGAGCAGTTCCATGATTACAAGATGTTTGAGAACCGTCCTGTACTGGAGCAGGCTCATGAGATAATATGCATTGTTAAGGAGCTTGAGCTTCTGAAGTGCGAGTTACCGGGCAAGTTTGTCGCGGGTTGCATAATCGCTAAGCTCCCCAATTCCTGGAGGAACTTTGCCACCACTTTGAAACATCAGAGGCGTGAATTCTCTGTGGAGGATGTCATTGGCCATCTGAGTGTTGAGCAGAATTCGAGGGTAAAGGACTCGCATGGAAAAGGGGCTGAAGGGACTTCTATTGCCAACATGGTGAACCAGAGGAACTTCAACTCCCACAAGTTCAAGGGAAAGAACGATGTCCAACAGAATACCGACTTCAAGAAGAAGGGTAAGAAGACCTTCAAGAAGAACAAGAAGGATGAGGGCTGCTTTACTTGTGGTTCGGCTGAACATTGGGCCAACAAGTGCCAAAACAAGTTTAAGAAGTCAGGACGGGACTCCAAGTCTGTCAACATGATTGTGGGCAACACTGAGAATGGTGCATCTGGCTACGGTAATTTATTTACTGTTTTTTTAGTGTTTCAGCCTACCGATTGGTGGGTGGATACAAGTGCAGGTGTTCATGTGTGTGCTGACATTTCATTGTTCTCTTCTTACCAGGTCACAGGCCACGGGTCCGTATTGATGGGGAATGGCGCGAGTGCTTCTGTTCATGGTGTTGGCACGGTCGATCTGAAGTTTACTTCGGGAAGGATCGTGCAGCTGAAGAACATGCAGCATGTCCCCGCCATCAAGAAGAACCTAGTTAGTGTTGGGGAATGTTGCATAAAATAAAAAATTTCCTATGTTCACCAAGATCAATCTATGAGTTCATCTAGCAACGAGAGAGAGAGAGATGCATCTACATACCACTTGTAGATCGCGTGAGGAAGCGTTCAAGAGAACGGGGTTGAGGTAGTCGTTCTCGTCGTGATCCTATCACCGGAGATCCTAGCGTCAAACGGACGGCATCTCCGCGTTCAACACATGTACGGTCAGTGTGATGTCTCCTACGTCTTGATCCAGCAAGGGGGAAGGAGAGGTTGATGAAGATCCAGCAGCACGATGGCGTGGTGGTGGATGCAGCAGGGCTCCGGCAGTGCTTCGCCAAGCAACTTCGGGAGGAGGAAGAGGTGTAGCAGGGGGAGGGAGGCGCCAAGACTCGGGGTGCGGCTGCCCTCCCTCCCCCTCCTTTATATAGGCCCCCTGGGGGGGCGCTGGCCCTGGAGATGGGAATCTCCCAAGGGGGCGGCGGCCAGGGGGGTGGAGTGCCCCCCAAGGCAAGTGGTGCGCCCCCCACCCTAGGGTTTCCAACCCTAGGCACAGGGGGGCCAAGGGGGGGGGGTGCACCAGCCCACTAGGGGCTGGTTCCCCTCCCACTTCAGCCCACGGGGCCCTCCGAGATAGGTGGCCCCACCCGGTGGACCCCCGGGACCCTTCCGGTGGTCCCGGTACAATATCGGGTGACCCCGAAACTTTCCCGATGGCCGAAACAGCACTTCCTATATATAATTCTTTACCTCCGGACCATTCCAGAACTCCTCGTGACGTCCGGGATCTCATCCGGGACTCCGAACAACATTCGGTTTGTTGCATACTCATATTCATACAACCCTAGCGTCACCGAACCTTAAGTGTGTAGACCCTACGGGTTCGGGAGACATGCAGACATGACCGAGACGGCTCTCCGGTCAATAACCAACAGCGGGATCTGGATACCCATGTTGGCTCCCACATACTCCTCGATGATCTCATCGGATGAACCACGATGTCGAGGATTCAAGCAACCCCGTATACTATTCCCTTTGTCAGACGGTATGTTATTTGCCCGAGATTCGATCATCGGTATCCCAATACCTCGTTCAATCTTGTTGCCGGCAAGTCACCTTACTCGTACCGCAATGCGTGATCCCATGACCAGACACTTGGTCACTTTGAGCTCATTATGATGATGCACTACCGAGTGGGCCCAGTGATACCTCTCCGTTATACGGAGTGACAAATCCCAGTCTCGATCCGTGTCAATCCAATAGACACTTTCGGAGATACCTGTAGTGCACCTTTATAGTCACCCAGTTACGTTGTGACATTTGGTACACCCAAAGCACTCCTATGGTGTCCGAGAGTTACACGATCTCATGGTCTAAGGAAGAGATACTTGACACATGAAAAGCTCTAGCAAAATGAACTACACGATCTTGTGCTATGCTTAGGATTGGGTCTTGTCCATCACATCATTCTCCTAATGATGTGATCCCGTTATCAATGACATCCAATGTCCATAGTCAGGAAACCATGACTATCTGTTGATCAACGAGCTAGTCAACTAGAGGCTCACTAGGGACATGTTGTGGTCTAAGTATTCACACGTGTATTACGATTTCCGGATAATACAATTATAGCATGAATAAAAGACAACTATCATGAACAAAGAAATATAATAATAATCCTTTTATTATTGCCTCTAGGGCATATTTCCAACAGTCTCCCACTTGCACTAGAGTCAATAATCTAGTTACATTATGATGAATCGAACACACATAGAGTTATGGTGTTGATCATGTTTTGCTTGCGGAAGAGGTTTTGTCAATGGATCTGCGACATTCAGATCCGTATGTACTTTGCAAATATCTATGTCTCCATCTTGAACATTTTCACGGATGGAGTTGAAACGACGCTTGATGTGCCTGGTCTTCTTGTGAAGCCTGGGCTCCTTGGCAAGGGCAATAGCTCCAGTGTTGTCACAGAAGAGAGTGATTGGCCCCGACGCATTGGGCATGACTCCTAGGTCGGTGATGAATTCATTCATGCATATTGCTTCATGCGCTGCCTCCGAGGCTGCCATGTACTCCGCTTCACATGTAGATCCCGCCACGACGCTCTGCTTGCAACTGCACCAGCTTACTGCTCCACGATTCAACATATACACGTATCCGGTTTGTGACTTCGAGTCATCCAGATCTGTGTCGAAGCTAGCATCGACGTAACCCTTTACGACGAGCTCTTCGTCACCTCCATAAACGAGAAACATGTCCTTTGTCCTTTTCAGGTACTTTAGGATATTCTTGACCGTTGTCCAGTGTTCCTTGCAGGGATTACTTTGGTACCTACCTACCAAACTTACGGCAAGGTTTACATCTGGTCTGGTACACAGCATGGCATACATAATAGATCCTATGGCTGAGGCATAGGGGATGACACTCATCTCTTCTTTATCTTCTGCCGTGGTCGGGCATTGAGGCGAGCTCAATCTCACACCTTGCAATATAGGCAAGAACCCTTTCTTGGACTGATCCATTTTGAACTTCTTCAAAATCTTATCAAGGTATGTGCTTTGTGAAAGACCTATGAGGCGTCTCGATCTATCCCTATAGATCTTGATGCCTAATATGTAAGCAGCTTCTCCAAGGTCCTTCATTGAAAAACACTTATTCAAGTAGGCCTTAATGCTGTCCAAGAATTCTATATCATTTCCATCAAAAGTATGTCATCTACATATAATATGAGAAATGCTACAGAGCTCCCACTCACTTTCTTGTAAACGCAGGCTTCTCCATAAGTCTGCATAAACCCAAATGCTTTGATCATTTCATCAAAGCGAATGTTCCAACTCCGAGATGCTTGCACCAGCCCATAAATGGATCGCTGGAGCTTGCATACTTTGTTAGCATTCTTAGGATTGACAAAACCTTCCGGCTGCATCATATACAGCTCTTCCTTAAGATAACCGTTAAGGAATGCCGTTTTGACGTCCATCTGCCATATCTCATAATCATAGTATGCGGCAATTGCTAACATGATTCGGACGGACTTAAGCTTCGCTACGGGAGAGAAAGTCTCATCGTAGTCAACCCCTTGAACTTGTCGATAACCCTTAGCAACAAGTCGAGCTTTATGGATGGTGACATTACCATCCGCGTCCGTCTTCTTCTTAAAGATCCATTTGTTTTCTATCGCTCGCCGATCATCGGGCAAGTCAGTCAAAGTCCATACTTTGTTTTCATACATGGATTCTATCTCGGATTGCATGGCTTCTAGCCATTTGTTGGAATCTGGGCCCGCCATCGCTTCTTCATAGTTCGAAGGTTCACCGTTGTCTAACAACATGATTTCCAGGACAGGGTTGCCATACCACTCTGGTGTGGAACGTGTCCTTGTGGACCTACGAAGTTCAGTAGCAACTTGATCCGAAGTACCTTGATCATCATCATTAATTTCCTCTCCAGTCGGTGTAGGCACCACAGGAACATTTTCCTGAGCTGCACTACTTTCCGGTTCAAGAGGTAGTACTTCATCGAGTTCTACTTTCCTCCCACTTACTCCTTTCGAGAGAAACTCTTTTTCCAGAAAGGATCCGTTCTTGGCAACAAAGATCTTGCCTTCGGATCTAAGGTAGAAGGTATACCCAATGGTTTCCTTAGGGTATCCTATGAAGACGCATTTTTCCGACTTGGGTTCGAGCTTTTCAGGTTGAAGTTTCTTGACATAAGCATCGCATCCCCAAACTTTTAGAAACGACAGCTTAGGTTTCTTCCCAAACCATAATTCATACGGTGTCGTCTCAACGGATTTAGACGGTGCCCTATTTAAAGTGAATGTAGCTGTCTCTAGAGCGTATCCCCAAAATGATAGCGGTAAATCGGTAAGAGACATCATAGACCGCACCATATCCAATAGAGTGCGATTACGACGTTCGGACACACCGTTACGCTGAGGTGTTCCAGGCGGCGTGAGTTGTGAAACGATTCCACATTTCCTTAAGTGTGTACCAAATTCGTGACTTAAATATTCTCCTCCACGATCTGATCGTAAGAATTTTATCTTTCGGTCACGTTGATTCTCTACCTCATTCTGAAATTCCTTGAACTTTTCAAAGGTCTCAGACTTGTGTTTCATCAAGTAGACATACCCATATCTACTCAAGTCATCAGTGAGAGTGAGAACATAACGATATCCTCCGCGAGCCTCAACGCTCATTGGACCACACACATCAGTATGTATGATTTCCAATAAGTTGGTTGCTCGCTCCATTGTTCCGGAGAACGGAGTCTTGGTCATTTTGCCCATGAGGCATGGTTCGCATGTGTCAAATGGTTCATACTCGAGAGACTCTAAAAGTCCATCAGCATGGAGCTCTTCATGCGCTTGACACCAATGTGACCAAGGCGGTAGTGCCACAAGTATGTGGGACTATCGTTATCAACTTTACATCTTTTGGTATTCACACTATGAATATGTGTAACATTACGTTCGAGATTCATTAAGAATAAACCATTGAACATCGGGGCATGACCATAAAACATATCTCTCATATAAATAGAACAACCATTATTCTCGGATTTAAATGAGTAGCCATCTCGTATTAAACGTGATCCATATACAATGTTCCTGCTCAAACTTGGCACTAAAAAACAATTATTGAGGTTCATAACTAATCCCGTGGGTAAATGTAGAGGTAGCGTGCCGACGGCGATCACATCGACCTTGGAACCATTCCCGACGCGCATCGTCACCTCGTCCTTCGCCAGTCTCCACTTATTCCGCAGCTCCTGATGTGAGTTACAAATGTGAGCAACGGCACCGGTATCAAATACCTAGGAGTTACTACGAGTACTGGTAAGGTACACATCAATTACATGTATATCACATATACCTTTAGTGTTGCCGGCCTTCTTATCCGCTAAGTATTTGGGGCAGTTCCGCTTCCAGTGACTCTTCCCTTTGCAATAAAAGCACTCAATCTCAGGCTTGGGTCCATTCTTTGACTTCTTCCCGGCAACTGGCTTACCGGGCGCGGCAACATCTTTGTTGTCCTTCTTGAAGTTCTTCTTACCCCTACCCTTCTTGAACTTAGTGGTCTTATTGACCATCAACACTTGATGTTCTTTCTTGATTTCAACCTCTACTGACTTCAGCATTGAGAATACTTCAGGAATGGTCTTCACCATCCCCTGCATATTGTAGTTCATCACAAAGCTCTTGTAGCTCAGTGGGAGCGATTGAAGGATTCTGTCAATGACCGCCTCATCCGGGAGGTTGATCTCCAGCTGGGACAGGCGGTTGTGCAACCCAGACATTTTGAGTATGTGCTCACTGACAGAACTGTTTTCCTCCATCTTACAACTATAGAACTTGTCGAAGACTTCATATCTCTCAACCCAGGCATGAGCTTGAAAAACCATTTTCAGCCCCTCGAACATCTCATATGCTCCGTGTTGCTCAAAACGCTTTTGGAGCCCCGGTTCTAAGCTATAAAGCATGCCGCACTGAACGAGGGAGTAATCATCACGTGACTGCCAAGCGTTCATAACGTCTTGGTTCTCTGGGATGGGTGCTTCACCTAGCGGTCCTTCTAGGACATATGCTTTCTTGGCTGCTATGAGGATGATCCTCAGGTTCCGGACCCAGTCCGAATAGTTGCTGCCATCATCTTTCAGCTTTGTTTTCTCTAGAAACGCGTTGAAGTTCATGTTGACATGAGCGTTGGCCATTTGATCTACAAGACATATTTTGCAAAGATTTTAGACTAAGTTCATGATAATTAAGTTCATCTAATCAAATTATTTAATGAACTCCCACTTAGATTGACATCCCTCTAGTCATCTAAGTGTTACACGATCCGAGTCGACTAGGCCGTGTCCGATCATCACGTGAGACGGACTAGTCATCATCGGTGAACATCTCCATGTTGATCGTATCTTCCATACGACTCATGTTCGACCTTTTGGTCTCTTGTGTTCCGAGGCCATGTCTGTACATGCTAGGCTCGTCAAGTTAACCCTAAGTGTTTTGCATGTGTAAAACTGTCTTACACCCGTTGTATGTGAACGTAAGGATCTATCACACCCGATCATCACGTGGTGCTTCGAAACAACGAACTTTAGCAACGGCGCACAGTTAGGGGGAGCACTTTCTTGAAATTATTATAAGGGATCATCTTATTTACTACCGCCGTTCTAAGTAAACAAGATGCATAAAACATAATAAACATCACATGCAATTATATAAAGTAGTGACATGATATGGCCAATATCATATAGCTCCTTCGATCTCCATCTTCGGGGCTCCATGATCATCTTCGTCACCGGCATGACACCATGATCTCCATCATCATGATATCCATCATCGTGCCTCCATGAAGTTGCTCGCCAGCTATTACTTCTACTACTATAGCTAACGGTTTAGCAATAAAGTAAAGTAATTACATGGCGTTAAATCATTGATACGCAGGTCATACAATAATTAAGACAACTCCTATGGCTCCTGCCGGTTGTCATACTCATTGACATGCAAGTCGTGATTCCTATTACAAGAACATGATCTCATACATCACAATATATCATTAATCATTCATCACAACTTTTGGCCATATCACATCACATGACAATTGCTGCAAAAACAAGTTAGACGTCCTCTAATTGTTGTTGCATCTTTTACGTGGCTGCAATTGGGTTCTAGCAAGAACGTTTTCTTACCTACGAATAACCACAACGTGATTTTGTCAACTTCTATTTACACTTCATAAGGACCCTTTTCATCGAATCCGCTCCAACTAAAGTAGGAGAGACAGACACCCGCTAGCCACCTTATACAACTAGTGCATGTCAGTCGGTGGAACCTATCTCACGTAAGCATACGTGTAAGGTCGGTTCGGGCCGCTTCATCCCACAATACCCCTGAAGCAAGAAAAGACTAGTAGTGGCAAGCAAGTTGACAAGATCTACGCCCACAACAGATTTGTGTTTTACTCGTGCAATAGAGAACTACACATAGACCTAGCTCATGATGCCACTGTTGGGGAACGTTGCATAAAATAAAAAATTTCGTACGTTCACCAAGATCAATCTATGAGTTCATCTAGAAATGAGAGAGAGATATGCATCTACATACCACTTGTAGATCGCGTGCGGAAGCGTTCAAGAGAACGGGGTTGAGGTAGTCGTTCTCGTCGTGATCCTATCACCGGAGATCCTAGCGCCGAACGGATGGCACCTCCACGTTCAACACACGTACGGTCAGCGTGACGTCTCCTCCGTCTTGATCCAGCAAGGGGGAAGGAGAGTTTGATGAAGATCCAGCAGCACGACGGCGTGGTGGTGGATGCAGCAGGGCTCCGACAGGGCTTCGCCAAGCAACTGTGGGAGGAGGAAGAGGTGTAGCAGGGGGAGGGAGGTGCCAAGACTCAGGGTGCGGCTGCCCTCCCTCCCCCCTCCTTTATATAGGCCCCCTGGGGGGCGCCGGCCCTGGAGATGGGAATCTCCCAAGGGGGCGGCGGCTAGGGGGGGTGGAGTGCCCCCCAAGGCAAGTGGTGCGCCCCACCCTAGTGTTTCCAACCCTAGGCGCAGGGGGGGCCCAAGGGGGGGGCGCACTAGCCCACTAGGGGCTGGTTCCCCTCCCACTTCAGCCCACGGGGCCCTCCGGGATAGGTGGCCCCACCCGGTGGACCCCCGGGACCCTTCCGGTGGTCCCGGTACAATACCGGGTGACCCCGAAACTTTCCCGATGGCCGAAACAGCACTTCCTATGTATAATTCTTTACCTCCGGACCATTCCAGAACTCCTCGTGACATCCGGGATCTCATCCGGGACTCCGAACAACATTCAGTTTGCTGCATACTCATATTCATACAACCCTAGCGTCACCGAACCTTAAGTGTGTAGACCCTACGGGTTCGGGAGACATGCAGACATGACCGAGACGGCCTCTCCGGTCAATAACCAACAGCGGGATCTGGATACCCATGTTGGCTCCCACATACTCCTCGATGATCTCATCGGATGAACCACGATGTCGAGGATTCAAGCAACCCCGTATACTATTCCCTTTGTCAGACGGTATGTTACTTGCCCGAGATTCGATCGTCGGTATCCCAATACCTCGTTCAATCTCGTTGCCGGCAAGTCACTTTACTCGTACCGTAATGCATGATCCCATGACCAGACACTTGGTCACTTTGAGCTCATTATGATGATGCACTACCGAGTGGGCCCAGTGATACCTCTCCGTTATACGGAGTGACAAATCCCAGTCTCGATCCGTGTCAACCCAACAGACACTTTCGGAGATACCTGTAGTGCACCTTTATAGTCACCCAGTTACGTTGTGACGTTTCGTACACCCAAAGCACTCCTACGGTATCCGGGAGTTACACGATCTCATGGTCTAAGGAAGAGATACTTGACATTTGAAAAGCTCTAGCAAAATGAACTACACGATCTTGTGCTATGCTTAGGATTGGGTCTTGTCCATCACATCATTCTCCTAATGATGTGATCCCGTTATCAACGACATCCAATGTCCATAGTCAGGAAACCATGACTATCTGTTGATCAACGAGCTAGTCAACTAGAGGCTCACTAGGGACATGTTGTGGTCTAAGTATTCACACGTGTATTACGATTTCTGGATAATACAATTATAGCATAAATAAAATACAACTATCATGAACAAAGAAATATAATAATAATCCTTTTATTATTGCCTCTAGGGCATATTCCCAACAGTTAGTGTCTCCCTTCTATGTAGAGAAGGGTTTAAGCTGGTATTCGAGTCTAATAAATTAGTTGTTACTAAGTATGGACTATTTGTTGGAAAAGGTTATTAGAGCGGAGGGTTGTTCCACCTTTCCCTCACAGATTTCTGTAATAAAGTTGTGAACCCTATTCATTCGAGTGTTAATGAATCTGAGGTTTGGCATTCACATCTTTGTCACATAAGTTTCGGTGTTATGACGCGGCTAGCTAAATTGGATTTAATCCCGAGTTTCACTTTAGCTAAAGGTTCTAAATGCCTATCATGTGTGCAAGCTAAGCAACCTCGCCAGCCTCACAAGGCTGCGGAGGAGAGACACTTGGCACTGTTAGAACTCATACATTCTGATCTTTGTGAGATCAATGGCGTGTTGACTAAAGGTGGAAAGAAGTACTTCATGACATTGATAGATGATTCCACTAGATATTGCTATGTATATATGTTAAATACTAAAGATGAGGCTCTACACTACTTTAAAATCTATAAGGCACAAGTTGAGAATCAACTTGAAAAGAAAATTAAACGAGTCCGGTCAGATCGTGGTGGAGAGTACTTCTCGAGTGAGTTTGATTCCTTCTGTGCGGAACACGACATTATTCATGAGAGGACGCCTCCCTATTCTCCCCAGTCAAACGGGGTTGCTGAGCGGAAAAACCATACTCTAATTGATATGGTTAACGCCATGTTAGATACATCGGGTTTATCCAAGGCATGGTGGGGGAGGCTATCTTGACGGCATGTCATGTCCTGAACAAAGTTCCGACAAAGGATAATGAGATCACTCCCTATGAGAAATGGGCAAAGAGAAGGACAACACTCTCGTACTTGCATACTTGGGGCTGTTTGGCGAAAGTCAACGTGCCGATCCCCAAAAAGCATAAGCTTGGACCCAAGACTGTGGACTGCGTTAATTTGGGCTACGCTAAGAACAGCGTTGGCTATAGATTTCTAGTAGTGAAATCTGAGGTACCTGACCAGAAGGTCGGTACAATTATGGAGTCTAAGGATGCTACATTCTTTGAGGATATTTTTCCTATGAGAGATATGCAAAGCACTTCTAGACAGGAATCTGAGGAGACTCCTAAGCCTGCCATCCCTATGGAATATTATGAACGAACACATGATGAAAATCCTGAGGAGGATGACGAGGAAACCCTTGGTAGGGGCAAGAGACAAAGGACTGCAAAGACCTTTGGTGATGATTTCTTCGTGTACCTCGTGGATGATACTCCCACTTCTATCTCAGAAGCGTATGCCTCTCCAGAAGCTGACTACTGGAAGGATGCGGTCCGTAGCGAGATGGATTCCATCATGGCTAACGGGACATGGGAGATCACTGAGCGTCCCTATGGTTGCAAACCATTGGATGTAAGTGGGTGTTCAAGAAAAAGCTTAGGCCCGATGGTACGATTGAAAAGTACAAGGCTAGGCTTGTGGCCAAGGGCTATGACCAGAAAGAAGAGGAAGATTTCTTCGATACTTATTCACCTGTGGCTAGACTGACCACCATTCGAGTATTACTCTCGTTGGCGGCCTCACATGGTCTTCTCGTCCATCAAATGGATGTTAAGACGGCTTTTCTGAATGGAGAGCTAAATGAGGAAATCTACATGCAACAGCCAGATGGCTTTGTGATAGATGGTCAGGAAAGGAAGGTGTGTAAGTTGCTGAAATCTTTATATGGCCTGAAGCAAGCACCTAAGCAATGGCATGATAAGTTCAATACAACTCTGACATCTGTTGGTTTTGTTGTTAATGAGGCTGACAAATGTGTATACTATCGCCATGGTGGGGCGAAGGAGTTATACTGTGCTTGTATGTTGATGACATACTGATATTCGGAACAAACCTCAAAGTCATTGAGGAGGTCAAATCATTTCTATCTCAGAACTTTGAGATGAAGGACCTTGGTGTGGCTGATGTTATCTTGAACATCAAGCTACTGAGAGATAATGAGGGTGGGATCATACTTCTGCAATCCCATTATGTTGAGAAGGTGTTGAGTCGTTTTGGATATTCGGACTGCACACCATCTCAAACACCATATGATCCTAGCGTGTTGATTCGAAAGTCCAAAGGCATGGCTAAAGATCAATTGAGATACTCTCAAATCATTGGTTCACTGATGTACCTAGCGAGCGCAACGAGGCCTGACATCGCGTTTGCTGTGAGCAAACTGAGCCGGTTTGTTTCCAAACCGGGTGATGTACATTGGCATGCTGTTGAAAGAGTTATGCGCTATCTGAAAGGTACTATGAACTATGGACTTCACTATACCGGAGACCCGTCGGTACTTGAAGGGTATAGTGATGCGAATTGGATCTCTGATGCTGATGAGATGAAGGCCACAACTGGGTATATGTTTACTCTTGGAGGTGGCGCTGTTTCCTGGAAGTCTTGCAAGCAAACGATCTTAACGAGATCGACAATGGAAGCAGAATTAACAGCATTAGACACTTCTGGTGTTGAAGCAGGATGGCTTCGAGATCTTTTGATGGACTTGCCACTGGTTGATAAACCGGTTCCGGCTATCCTTATGAACTGTGATAATCAGACTGTCATCACCAAGGTGAAGAGTTCAAAGGACAACATGAAGTCCAACAAACACATAAGAATGAGATTAAAAGCTGTCAGAAAATTAAGAAACTCCGGAGTGATAGCGCTGGACTATGTCCATACGGCTAAGAATCTGGCAGATCCCTTTACGAAAGGGCTATCACGTGTAGTGATAGATAATGCATCGAGGGAGATGGGTATGAGACCCACATGAGTTGCCATGGTGGTAACCCAACCTATGTGATCGGAGATTCCGTGAAGTAGGACCTGGGAAAACAAGCTAGTGGTGAACTGAGGAGAGTAACTTTACTAACCCACTCCGTTGGAGATGCAATACTCTCAGAAACTATATGGAAGGATGACTATTGTCTTAATGTGTTCCAAGGCTTATACGTATAAGCAAGACGCTATCCTACAGAGCGATCTTTGGAGGAAGACACCTATGGGAGTCCGACTGCTAGTCACAGTCTATGAGATTGGGGTGATCTCTAGTAAGCTCATGAATAGGCCAGGAGTGTGACTTATATTCTCCACCCGAGGGGTCAGCCTTCGGCAGCCCAGTACTAGTAAGACATGTGGTGAAACTTCTTTACGCCAAATTGACAATTCAAGGCATAGTCCATTGTTTAGTTGTGAAGGAGTGTAGCTACTTGCTCTAGGTGAAGCTCAACCTTAATAGGTCTTCACTGAAACACTAGTATATCAAAACAACGTTTGGAACAAAGGACAAAGTGGGCCCCTCAGATCTGGTGGGGGACTTTTGAAATGTGAGATGGGCCTAGAGCCCATATAACAATTTCATATTTGATCTCTAAGGGCCCATGTAGGTGGCATGACAAGGTGGTGGGAAGTTTAGTCCCACCATGCTAGTGGAAGGAAAGTTGGAGTGGTTTACAAGGGTGGCTCTTCTACATGCTATTGGAGCTTGAGAAGAGAAGAGGCCCTCGCGCGCTCCTCCTCCGCCGCCCACCTCGCCACGCCTCGCCTCGTCAGGACGCGCCGCGGGTTGCCGGAATGAGCCAAGCCGAGCTCACACCTATGCGCTTATTTTTGCCAGTCACTAACAGAGAGGTTCTGACAGCAGGGCCACGATCTGAGACGTCGGATCGTGGGCTGTCACGGACTCGGACGTGGGTCAAGCCCACGTCTCTCCACGCGGCTGCGTCTATATAAGTGTGCGGTGTCCCCTAACCCTAGCCACCACGATCAGATCACATCTGCTCCACGTGAACCGCCCACCGTCGTTCCTTTGCTGCTGTTGCCGCCGGTGACTCCATCCCGTCCGCCGCGTACACGGTCGAGGGGAGAGCAGGTCTCCGAAACTCCGTCTCTCTGGCTCCTGTATGGGAGAGAGACGAATAGGTTTTTGGGAAGCGACTACGCGACTGCTCGCCTCCGATCCACTACTTCCTCTACGTCTGCGTCGTCTCCGTCATCACCATGTCCAGCGACGCCGAACGCGCCGCCGCCGAAAAGACCGAGGCCGACAAGAAGGCCGCCGAGGACGCTTCTGCTGCTGCCACCGCAGCGGCGGCTTCTGCATGGCCTACTGGAGGGTATACCGCGTTTATCCCTCTCGTGATAATTTCTGTATTTAGCAGTGCTAGCATCGTGTGTAGATTTGTCTACTATTTGCGTAGTACGTGCTTGTTTAGATCAGTACCAGTATGTTGTTAGTTCTATCAATTCCATGCTAGTTATCTACTTATGGATTAAATTAGTCGAAAAATTGCCTATTTTCTTAGCAATAGTAGCTTCTAAATTTTGGGGATACAACAGAGAAAAGCACTTTCGTGCAAAATGATAACAGACTAAATAATTCACCATGATCCTGCGGTCACGAGATCTATATTCTGCATAATAAATTGTCTGAAAAAGTAGAGATCCTGACTTCTTTTTTGCTTGACCATGGTTGACACTTACTATAGAAGAATGGAGCACCCGGAGATTTATCCTTGACCATGTATGATTTTGCTTGCACAAGGAGAGGGGGGAGTGGACTGTTGCCAGGTCTGGGGAGGAGGCGGCGGCTTGCTCGATGTGCGACGGGGACTAACCCGGATCTGGAGCAGGGAGCACGGGGTGCAAGCCACGCGTACATGGCAGTCATGTTGGGATCGGGACGTAGGCGGCGAGCCGGGGGAGGTGGGACGCGGCGCGCGGCGGACAGAGGTGGAGGCAGAACGGCGGCTGGTGGTGGCGGAGATGGTAGGCGGGTGACGATGGCTATCGTAGATTGACCCGGGCCACGGTGGAGGAGGTGAGAGATGAGCATCGGTGGAGGTCGAAGGAGTGGAAGGCGAGCGGCGATGGTGGAGGAGGGCGGCGGTCATGGAGCGGACGAGATGGAGAGAGGAGACAAAGTGGGGAATTGTTTCAGTGGCTTTTGTTTAGGGTCGCGCTAACTGCCACACGTGTGGCACGAAGGGAGACGCACCACATGTCTCTAATGTAAACAGATTGCCACGTCATCGCATGCATGCATGCAGGAATCTTTTTAGATTTTCAGTTTTTAAAATGTTTTATCTCTTAAACGAAAAATCCGATTGAAAATCCGTTTTCACCATTAAATCCCTCGCGATGAGATCTTCGAAACTAGATCCCATGTTGATATGTTTCGATGAAATTTTTTTTGAATTAAAAGTTGCCATGTCTATTGCATATGAATTGCCATGATGTTTACACTGAAGTTGCCATGATATGTTTCAGCTATTTTTTCTTCTACATTTAAAAGTAAATTTTGACATTTATAAAACGGGGAATTAAGAAACTAGACTTGCCATGAACCATAAACTAAAATTGCCATGATACATGCACGTAAAATTGCCATGGTTCATACAAAAAATAATTTTCATGGTCAAAGTACTGGAGTTGCCATCATCAAAATACTAAAATTGCCATGATCTACAAACTAAAATTGCCACATGGCAACTTTAGTTTAAGCCATATGGCAACTGCAGTGTAAACATCGTGGCAACTTCTGGCAAAAAAAATTCGTTAAAACATATCAACATGGGGTCTAGTTTTGAAGATCTCGTCGAGACGGATTTAATGATGAAAACGGATTTTTTGTTCGCTTTTTTTATTTAGGAGATACAACATTTTTAAGCTGAAAACCAAAAAAAATTCTGCTGATGTCATCTATTCATACGTGGCAAAATGAGTGGTGATGAAGGCGGATGAGACTTGCCTGCTCCCCGCGTGTGTGCCCATCCGTGCTCCCGCAGACGTGGCATGATTTGATTGGAACAAAATAAGGCCCGACCCCACCCCCTTAAAATCAGAGGGGAGATGATTATATTAGAAAGGAAAAAGGGAAAAGGACAACCATAGGATGAAGTGAGAGCACAGATGGGAGCGTGGGGAGGGAGCAGGCAAGCCGGATCCGATGGAGGCGTGTGGGCGATGTACAAACGCCCACACGCGTGGGCGTTAACATTTTCGTTTGTTTATCTCTGAGCATTTATTCCTGTAGATCCGTACCTCATTTCCCTTTCTTTATACTAGAGGAAATGCCCTTCATGTTCTCTGTGTGTTTTTCTCTTTTCTTTTTCAGTTTCTTGTTTTTTCCTTTTTTTTCTTAAATGCGTGAAAAGTTCACAAATAGACGTTATTTTTTCTAATTTGTGAACTATTTCTTTAAAATGATGAACTTTTTTCAAACTTGATTAACTTTTTTTTGAAATGAATGAACTTTTAACATTTTGATGAACTTATTTTAAAAATCAATGAACTTATTTTAAAATCCAATGAACTTTTTTCAATTTGGATGAACTTTTTTGAAATTTGATACACTTTTATTAAAAAAATGGATGAACTTTTTTAAATCGATGAACGTTTTTCAATTTGGATGAACTTTTTTCAAATTCGATGAACCTTTTCTCAAATCGATGAACTTTTTCATTTTATAGATGAACTTTTTTTGAAATTGGTGAACTACTTTTGTATTCGTGAACTTTTTTTGAATACATGAACTTTTTCAATTTGAAAACAAATTCTTAAATTTTCTGAATGTTCGCGAACATTTTTTGAAATAACTCCCGAACTTCGCTACAGCGCGGCTACAGATTGCTCTTAAGTATTTTCACGCTTGTTATTGTCAGTTGGTGCAGGCTGGTCAAGCGGTTAACCTAACGTGTAAAGAATGCAACTGTACGGACTTCGAATCCTCGTCTCAGCAGTTTTTTGGGGTTTTCTTTCCGCGGTAATATCCATTCGCTGGCGCTGCTCGTCGTGTGCCGGCCCAATAGCGTTGGCTCGCGGGCGCCTGAAGCGCCGAGTAGGAGGTCCAGTAATTGTTCCTACAGTAAAATTGGCATATTTCCTGTGGGCTCAAGTTTGCCCGCCAGGATAATTTATATTCCTGTGAGGCACTACAGACCGCGCACAGGAAAATACTGCACCCACAGGAAAAATACGGATTCTGGTAGTGCACCGACTTAGACTTATATAGCAAATCTCAAAATTTTAAAATAAGGACATATATATTTGGATACACATATACTAGGATGATAGCGTACATATAAGATATCAAACCACGTATACACTCCATGCATGCAGTATATACGTATAGGAAGTGACAAGTATACTATCTCCACCGTTATTCTTGTAGACCTAGCTTGGATCGGTAGGTCGGTAGCCTAGCTCGGAAAGTCTAGCCGATGTATGGTGGGTAGACGACCGTGTCGTGGCCGTCGGTCCAGGCGACGACGCGTTTGGAGTCCCCATGCCCAGGATCCGTGTTGACTTCGAAGTACTCGACATGCACGTCGTGCCTGTCGTAGCAGATTAGGATCCCTGCGGCGAAGGAATTGTAGCCCACCAGCTCCGGCCAGGACGTCTTCGACGGATCCGGCGGCGGCAGCGCGGCCTGGTCCATCGGCTTCACTTTGACATCTCCCATCACCTGAAATCGACCACACCAGTTAATTCTCCACACATGGACGAATGCTTGAATTTGCTATATATATACGCGAGAAATGAATAAGCGAGATTAGGGCCAGGTAAACCTTAGTTGCCGCTGCTAGTCCTGGCTGGGCTCTCATTCTGGAAGATAGTGGCCAGGCTTGCGAAGAGATGGTGGATATATAGCTTGCTGCTGGTCTCCTATATATTATTGTTAGCTAGCTAGGATAATATTCTTCATGCATTATATGTTAACTGTAAATTACAATTTGCATGCATCGCGTACGCCGTCGTCGACTACGGGTTTCTACGTTGCCAGTGATATATATTGCGCGTGATTCTTATACCTCTGCCTCAGTGTCGCAAATGGTGACGTTTTACTCCGAGCGGAATGTACCCGAAGAATATTCCTTCATGCCGTATTACTCGTTTTTCATGTGGTTAGAAGAAAATACATATGGGCGTGAAACACAAATATTACACCTCAATACGAAGAAGGATTCCCCCCGCTTTGTATTACAAAGCAACCAACCGAAACCGCCAAAAAAAAAACGAGAGAGAAAATACAAAAGAAACAAATGCCGACAACGACGGATCGACAAAAACACGAAGAAGCCTCACGACCACTATGCCCAGCAGAGATCACCCACCAAGCTCCTAGACTCCGAAGCGCCAGTACCAATCAACACCTCCAATAAGGGACGCGAGGATGCTGACACTGCTGTCAAGGGTTTCCCCAGGTACTCGACAAGGAGAGAAGAAGGGTAGCCCCCGACGCCCTTCAGGAAGGTCCGGCAACACCCTCAGGCGCCACCGCGTCGGTGTCGGCCAGGCCGAGAGGGATTTCTCCCGATCCCGACCTTCACCTCGAGCGCTCCGGAGCCCGCCACCGAAACCGACCACCACCATGCGCCACCATGGTCTTGAAGCTTCTCACGCCGTCTCACCACGACACCACAAAGAGAGCTCTGCATACAGAAGAAGAGGAGTCGGGACTAGAGGCAACATCATCGTCAGCAAGTTGGAGGGCCCAACCTCCACCATCAACGACGGTAGCCGACCGGACGCAATAGCAGGAGCACACCAGGCCCGGCCGGGCCACCCAAGGCCCGTAAAGCTCCTGCCTTCGCGCTGCAGCAAGCACGCCGACGGCGACGCCACCCCAGTCCGAGCTGCTCCACGTCCGCAACATGCAGAAGACAACGAACCCATGCCGGTGGCCGACCCGCTAGGACCCAGATGGGGCCCGCAGGGCCCAGATCTATGCCAGGGCGCGCCGCCAGCCACCCTGCTCAACCAAGATGCCACGCCGCCAAGGAGCAGTGCCTCCACCACATCTGTTGCCGGCCAGCGCCACTGGGTCATCGGACCATCGCCTAGCCGAGCAACGCCCCCTCCCCCCCCCCCCCCGGCAGGAAGGACGCACGCGCAGGGAGAGAAGATCTCGCCGCCGTCGACACCACCCGGGCCAGAGCCGGGGGCGCCCGCCGGCGGCGGCGGGGAGGGACGAGGCGAGGTGAAGAAGAGTAGGCACACTGGCCGCCCCGGCCGCTTCCCAGGAAGGTGGCACGGGGCGGAAAAGGGGAGAGAAGGGAAGAGCGGGGGGAGGGGGACCCGGATCTGGCATGCGCGCTGGCGGGGCTTGCCGAATGCAGTAGTGATCGGGCAGGGGAGGTAGTGGCGGCGACGAGGGTTAGGAGGGGGGAAGCCGGGGGACGAGAGCGGGAGGACGGTGTGACGCCCCCGATTCAATCATACACTGATCATGCACGCAAACATGTACGATCAAGATCAGGGACTCATGGGAAGATATCACAAGACAACTCTAAACACATAAATAAGTCATACAAGCAACATATTACAAGCCAGTGGCCTCGAGGGCTCGAATACAAGTGCTCGATCATAGATGATTCAGCGGAAGCAACAATATCTAAGTACAGACATAAGTTAAACAAGTTTGCCTTAAGAAGGCTAGCACAAACTGGGATACAGATCGAAAGGGGCGCAGGCCTCCTGCCTGGGATCCTCCTAAACTAGTCATGGTCGTCGTCAGCAGCCTGCACGTAGTAGTAGGAACCTCCAATGTAGTAGTCGTAGTCGACGGTGGCGTCTGGCTCCTGGGCTCCAACGTCTGATTGCGGCATCCGAGAAGAAGAGGAAAACGGGGGGGGGGGGGAGGGAGCAAAGCAACCGTGAGTACCCATCCAAAGTACTCGCAAGCAAGGAGCTACACTACATATGCATGTGTATATGTGTAAGGAGGCCATATCAGTGGACTGAACTGCAGAATGCCAGAATAAGAGGGGGATAGCTAGTCCTATCGAAGACTACGCTTCTGGCAGCCTTCATCTTGCAGTATGTAGAAGAGAGTAGATTGAAGTCCTCCAAGTAGCATCGCATAGCATAATCCTACTCGGTGATCCTCCCCTTGTCGCCCTGTGGAAAAGCGATCACCGGGTTGTCTGTGGAACTTGTCTGGGTGTGTTTTCTTAAGTATCCTGTTCTAGTTGTCATAAGGTCAAGGTACAACTCCGGGTCGTCCTTTTATCGAGGGACAGAGCTATTCGAATAGATAAACTTCCCTGCAGGGGTGCACCACATAACCCAACACGCTCGATCCCATTTGGCCAGACACACTTTCCTGGGTCATGCCCGGCCTCGGAAGATCAACACGTTGCAGCCCCACCTAGGCAGAACAGAGAGGTCAGCACGCCGGTCTAAATCCTATGCGCGCAGGGGTCTGGGCCCATCGCCCATTGCACACTTGCACATTGCGTACGTGGCCGGAAGCAGACCTAGCAACCTCCATTACAAAGGAAGTTGCGTTAACGCAGTCCAACCCGGCGCGCGCCGCTCAGTCGCTGACGTCAAGAAGGCTTCGGCTGATACCACGACGTCGAGTGCCCATATCTTTCCCGCATAGTTGGTTAGTGCGTATAGGCCAGTGGCCAGCCTCAGATCAAATACCAAGATCTCGTTAAGAGTGTTATTATGAAGTAACCGCGGACGCCGACCAGGGCCAGGCCCACCCCTCGCCTAGGTGGTCTCAACCTGCCCTGTCGCTCCGCCACAAAGTAATAGTCGGGGGCCGTCGGGAGCCCAGGCCCACCTCTACCGGGATGGAGCCACCTGTCCTTTCAGCCCCCACATCGGAATCACTTGCGGGTACTCAACGAGCCAACCCGACTTTAGTCACCATCTGTATAGTATGTATATATGTATATTATATACCCGTGATCACCTCCCAAGTGATCACGACCCGATAGTATAGCAAGGCATACTGACAAGAATGTAGGGCCACTAACGGTAAACTAGCATCCTATACTAAGCATTTAGGATTGCAGGTAAGGTATCAACAGATGTAGCAAAAATGACAGGCTATGCAATAGAATAGGATTAATCGAAACAGTAACATGCTACACTACTCTAATGCAAGCAGTAGAGGGTATAATAGGCGATATCTGGTGATCAAAGGGGGGTGCTTGCCTGGTTGCTCTGGCAAGGAGGGGTCATCTTCGGTGTAGTCGAACACACGGACATCGGCACCGGTCTTAGAGTCAACCGGAAAGAAGTAACAAAGGGGGAACACAATAAATAATAGAGCAATCAAATGTAACACAAAGCAAGACGCGGCAATATGCGGTGCTAGGGGTGACCTAACGTAGTGGTAGGTGATATCGCCGAAGGGGGGAAACATCCAGGAAAGTATTCCCGGTGTTTCACGTTTTCGGACAGATGAACTAGAGGCGAAATGTTGCAGGTTTGCTATGCTAGGGATGTGTGGCGGGCGAACGGACTGCATATCCGGATTCCTCTCGTCGTTCTGAGCAACTTTCATGTACGAAGTTTTTCCATCCGAGCTACGGTTTATTTTATGTTAATTTTAAAAGATTTAATCATTTTTTGGATTTAATAAATTAATTTAATTCGAAAATTAATTAATGCATCAGCATGATGTCAGCATGACATTAGCAGTCAACGTTGATCGTTGACTTGGTCAACCTGATAGGTGGGACCCACCTGTCAGGGACTGCTTAGCTAAATAACAGTAGTTAGTTAGGTTAATTAGCTATTAGGTTAATTAAACACAATTAATAAGGTTAATTAATTTATTTAAGTAATTAATTAATATTTGTATTTTTTTAATTCCTTTTTTTAATAAACGTTCTGGGGCTGGGGCCCCTTTGTCATAGGTCCATAGGGGCCTTAGCAGGCACGGACGCAATGGGCGCCCAGCACCCGTTTGTTCGGGCGCACGCCCAGGGGCGGGCGGACCCGATACGGCGCCGGAGCAGGGGGACGCCGACGACCATGGCGCCAGTCAGGCGGTTGTGCAAAGTAGCAACAGGGGGGGTCGCAGGCGAGTGGCGCAGGAGGAAGCGGGAGGGAAGCGGCCGTCGCAGGCAGCACCTGCGTTGGCCGACGGGAAGAAGCAACATGGCTGTAGCAGGAGAGGCGGGACGGAGCGGGAGGCGAGCGGAGTCACAGGTCGCGGCCTGGGCACAGCCCAGGGCGCGAGGGCGCGCAGCAGCAGCACGAGCCGACAGCAATAGAGGGGATGGGCGACGAGCGCGATGCTGCATGACGGGGGCGGTCATGGGTGCGCGTGTCGGCGTCGCCGTGCGCTTGCACAGGGCGCGGTGAGGGCGTCCAGGGACGCAGGGCGAAGTGAGCTTGGGGCGCGGCTCGAGCGCAAATGACACAAGGCCGGCGCGGCTGTGGCGAGACAGGGCAGAAAGGAGGGGTGCGGCGTCGTGGCGGCGGCTGATGACAGCGCACGAGGCGGGGGCCGACGACGGGGTTGGGGACGACGCGGTGCGTGTTGCACGGCACGGGGGAGAGAGGAGGAGAGGGGGAGCTCACGAGGGACGTAGGGATTTTGGCAGCGGTGCGTGAGGAGGTCGACGGGGACGACGTGCGTACGGGGAGGCAGACCGGTGAGGGAGCACTCCGGTGAGTCGGTAACGGCAGTGGTGCGGTGTCGGGCGGCGGGGTTGGGGCGTCGCGCCCCGATCCAGATCCAGCAGGGGGGAGTGGGTGCGAGGAATGGGGAACGTGGGGTGTCGGTGGGGTGGATAGGGTTTCGGGGTCCAGGGATAAGGGGAAGTGGGGGGAGTGGCCGGCTCGGCCTGGTGGGCTGGCCGGCTAGCGGAGCCAATGGGCCATTGGGGGGGGGGGGAAGGTTCCCTTCTATTTTTATTTTTTTGTTAGTTTTAGTTTTTCTTTTTCTTGCACATTAATTTTAGTTTAGTAAAATATAACGATAGCCCCTAAATATTGTTCCAGAATAACCCACTGTCATAAAAAGTTTTACCCCGAATTAAAATAGTTTAGCAATTTATAAAATACCAAAGGCATTTATATAATTGTTTTTGCTACAGTTTAAATCATTTTAGAGTTTTTAAACATTTTATAAAAGTGTGGTTTCTCCGTCATAATTACCTATGCATTATTTGGCTGACTCCGAACATTTTAGTTTTAATATTTGAAAACTTTGACTGTTTGCTGAATTTAAATTTGAATTTGAATTGGTTTCTAATCAATGCGAATTTATCATTAGTAACCGAGGTGACGTGGCATCATTACGAGGGGGTTATTGTAGCTTAATTACCCGGGCGTCACAATTCTCCTCCACTACAAGAAATCTCGTCCCGAGATTTAAGCGGTGGAGTAAGGGGGGGGGGGGGGGGAAGGTGCTGGTAGCGAAAAACCTAACAAGTCCTCTCGGTCTTGGTTGCCCTTTCGAAGAGGTTGATCCCTTTCATTAATGTCTTCATTTCTCTGCTTCAAATCACCATGATCAAGTCGTCATCCTTTCTTCGGTATCTCCACCGTCCTACGAACGCGACCCAGGGGAAAAACTGCGGAAGAACGCATCTCCACAAAGCTGGGCATCTGACAGTGACTCAATGGAAAATACATAAGGTACCCCACGAGTTGTATTTATGTGAATTCGTTGTGTGCAATATACGATGGTACCAAAGTTTCAAATGGGTAGGCAATCATTCGATGACTAGACAGAAGCTGGAATGGGGGTTTGAACAATGAGAATAACATGGTGTTTGATTCGAGGATGAATAATGGTATAGCATTTAGCTCGTGAATCACATACAAAGCCAGGTGCACAGGATACATTAGAATCCGGGTTGTAAAGAAGAGTCAGGTTTCGATCCAGTGGACCTATGGGTTATGGGCCCACCATGTGGGTTGAAAGTAGGAAGGGTGGTGACATCTTGCACAACTGCGACAGGGAGGCATGTCAATGAATAGCTTGTTAGCTATGCTGGGAATAATGTCGGTACCAAGGACGGGGAACGAATAGAGCAATTTTCCTGCTTGTTGAACGAGGCGAACCAATTGGCAAAGTTATCACCCATCGGTGGTTAACAAAATGTCATCAACAATAGTAATAGGGTCTTACAGATAGAGTGGTACAACGAGGTGCCTACCTAAGCAGGGAATTATCTCTGCTCAGTTAAGTTAGATTCAGGAAGGGTTAAACAAAAGAATGGAAAGGAAAACACGATTATCAGATTAAATAGAACAATGGAAAGGAAAATTGTGTTTACACACAATTATTAGGAGTATATCCTTCCCATGTACAAGCAGAACATGGCATCAGGGTAGGAGAGCAAGTACCCAACCATTCAGATAAGAGGCAAGTATTAATCAAGATGTTACCCATAAAACGGTGTTTGGATAACTGACCAAGAAACATTTAGCTTCGCGCCTCCAATGTTCTTGTTGATGAGCGGGGTATCATAGTCATGCTTCGAGGTAGCAATGACATGGTGTTTCAATCAAGGGCCGGACTTTGGATACACAAATGATCCATCAGGAGCAACTTATAAAATAAGTCTTACATTTTCCTCCAGGGAGAATGGTTATCCTTGCAAAAGAAATTATAATGATAGGTCCTCCAGCCAGGGGTGGTAGGCAAGACATCATATTACCGGGTCATCAAAGGACCAACATCATAACTCTTGGAAAGTTGTCCCAACCATCATATCTGACCGAGATTCAGATCCGATTGGTGTCATGATACCTCAGACTCAGGATGTCCGAGAAGAAAAGGTGCAACACGAATCAACGAAATGGCATTGCAAGATTCTCGGGAAATGAACTATGGGAGCGGGTTCCTGAAATAATAGTTCATCATTAAACCAACAAGGGGATGAGGAGGTGGCTGATGGGCTCAGCGACAATTCATCGAAGATCCAAACGAGTGGATTTACACAATAATGTGAACAAGTAGATGACACTTGTCAATTTAAAGGATATAATGTTGTATGCTCGAGGGAAACATACACCATCAATCATTAGTTGAAAGGTGTGCCCAAAATATGACCTTAGGCGGCAAGATCAATGTTAGAGTGACGATTCAATAACCAACAGTCTAAGAATGAATTGTGGATCGTTAACTTCAAAGCAATAGGGTTGCTAGAAGTACAGAACTCAAACAAAATCGTTAACATATTGGTATCCTGGTTAAAAACCACACGGGGACCAAGGAAGAATGGTGATGGTGAGAAGTATCATCATACCAAGAATTTCTAAGAGGTGGAGCAATCCCCACAACATTCTCGACAGAAAAGACAGTGATACTTCAAGGCAGAACACAACACTAGCCGGAGAGCAAGTTGTATTCATAATGTGGACACGTTCGTGATGAAACGAAGTCAAGGGTGTTGTTGATGATAATAAAAATCATCAAGGGCAAGGATGGTATTTCTCTTCATGAATTCAACCGATATCCTGGAAGATCTCAAAATGTTGATGATGATCACGACACAATTGTTGAGAGATTTCATGGAGGTGTAATCGATCGGCGATGACATCAAGTCAAAGGACTGATGAAGCGAAAGGTTATTGTAACCACGAGTACGACACAAACTCAAAATCAAGCTTGCTGTTCAAGGCGAAATGATATGATGAGGAAAATCGACGTAAGCTTAGCTCATCGTCGAAAGTGGGGCTCCGGGAATAAGCACCAGGTAACACAGTTAAAAAGTTGCACGATAAGGATATAGCCGATCAGGCTAGGAATGACTTGAAGGATTATTAAACTCATAAGCAACGAAAATTGCTTAGAGTATTGAATCGGAGTGCGGAATCGATTCACTTATCGGTGGTCTCGAGTGACTAGTAACTCAAAACCCGGGGGGAAATTGGAATCGACGAGAATAATAGTTGACGAAGAACTCATAAGAAGTTATGTAGTTCTGTGATATTCTCGAGATACAAGAGGGTATACTCAAAGGTAGAGCAGAATAGAGGTTGGATAGGTGTAATGATCTACAGAAGACAAGTACTTCAACTTGTCCGAGAAAAGGAATCAAAGAATATCAATATGGCCGGAACCAAGATTGCAAAAGACTAGATCCCAGATATAAGATGAACTTATACCAAGGGAATAATTAATTTAAGAGTAGCTTCCATGATATGATCTACATCGTGTCCATGGGCATGAATACAAAGTTCAAGATCGACTCCCACTTCTTCAATGCATAACCTTTCATTCACTGCTCTAGATAAAAATGATTTCAGTGTCAAAACCTACCTGGTGAATTACCAGAGGAGTATGACCCGTGAAAACTTTCGAGTTCACACAGATTAAGGAAGGCATAGGTTCAACCCATCGGGGCTTCTTAGAACATATACCATGAACTTCAGGAGTAAATAACACAAGCTCAAAAGTAGAGCATGGTTGACAAAAGTAGAGGATACAATTTACCAAAGGTATTATGTATCGAGTAAGGAACTCATAAGAATTTTGGTTGTGAAGGACACTGTCGGATAATAACCCAGTAATGGGTATGGCGGTCCACAACGGGGCTGATGTGAGTATCGGTACTCAATCAGAGGAAGAAGGAATGCCAAGGCATCAGATTGTAGAAACAACTGACTAATTCCAAAGCTTAATGCAAAGAATTTTATGATTTCCAAATTAAGGGATCAGAAGCAATTGTTCTGACCGAAAATGAATAAGTTCGATAGACTTAGAAGCACAACCAATCAAGGCATTGATTGGTCAAGAACCAGCTCATATCTAAATGTCATCTGAGCCGGAAGGATAATCCTAGGATTCGACTGATGATTGTGAATATTCACAACTTATTGAATCAATGGACTCAAAAATGATAGTTACAAATGATGCCAATAAGATTATTATGCTTATGGGATTAACCATAATGCAAGCAAGCAAGAATTTCAAGAACAACAGGCTGTTGAGGATTTTTGAAAGATCAAATAGTATTTTGAAGGCTTATGTGAAACACCTGAACAACTAAGAAGGAGCGGATACTCGATAAGTGCAAGGAATTATCCATATGGGTAATCTTGTGGCAAAGAGCCGTAAGGCAGTAAGCTCAAAGGATTCTCGGAACAACGAAGAGCAGTTCGTTGCACCTTGTAATAACAAGCTCAATGGGATCGAATGTAAGAATGGAAGGTGCATGCAGTTATCCATAAGGATATAACAGTGGTAGGTAATTTGCAAAGGCGGTGGGCACAAGCGTCTCGGGAGAACATCCTAGAGTAACTTTGAAATCTTCTGACGCGGTAGGCGATCATCTGTGATTAAGGGCTCTCCGGGAGAAAGTAGTTACGAAAACCTAGAGTCAGATTTAGTAAAATCATATAACCCGAATAGAGGAGAGATTAGAGTCCCACAGTATAGGTCGAGGAATAAAAGATCCTAATACCACCCAATTGCCGACGTGGGCCCATGGGCCGCACAGTCAAGTTAGTAAAACAATTTTCATCGACTAGACTCAACTTCGGCCAAGGAGTTGGAAAGGGGGATTCCTACAGGCAGTCGGCTCTGATACCAACTTGTGACGCCCTCGATTCAATCATACACTAATTATGCACGCAAACGTGTACGATCAAGATCAGGGACTCACGGGAAGATATCACAACACAACTCTAAAACATAAATAAGTCATACAAGCAACATATTACAAGCCAAGGGCCTCGAGGGCTCGAATACAAGTGCTCGTTCATACACGAGTCAGCGGAAGCAACAATATCTGAGTACAGACATAAGTTAAACAAGTTTGCCTTAAGAAGGCTAGCACAAACTGGGATACAGATCAAAAGGGGCGCATGCCTCCTGCCTGGGATCCTCCTAAACTACTCATGGTCGTCGTCAGGAGCCTGCACGTCGTAGTAGGCACCTCCAGTGTAGTAGTCATCGTCGACGGTGGCGTCTGGCTCCTGGGCTCCAACGTCTGGTTGCGGCATCCGAGAGGAAGAGGAAAACGGGGGGAAAAAGGGAGCAAAGCAACCATGAGTACTCATCCAAAGTACTCGCAAGCAAGGAGCTACACTACATATGCATGAGTATATGTGTAAGGAGGTCATATCAGTGGACTGAACTGCAGAATGCCAGAATAAGAGGGGGATAGCTAGTCCTATCAAAGACTACGCTTCTGGCAGCCTTCCTCTTGCAGCATGTAGAAGAGAGTAGATTGAAATCCTCCAAGTAGCATCGCATAGCATAATCCTACCCGACAATCCTCCCCTCGTCGCCCTGTGGAAAAGTGATCACCGGGTTGTCTGTGGAACTTGTTTGGGTGTGTTTTATTAAGTATCCGGTTCTAGTTGTCATAAGGTCAAGGTACAAATCAGGGTCGTCCTTTTACCTTGGGACACGGCTATTCGAATAGATAAACTTCCCTGCAGGGGTGCACCACATAACCCAACACGCTCGATCCCATTTGGCCGGACACACTTTCCTGGGTCATGCCCGGCCTCGGAAGATCAACACGTCGCAGCCCCACCTAGGCACAACAGAGAGGTCAGCACGCCGGTCTAAATCCTATGCGCGCAGGGGTCTGGGCCCATCGCCCATTGCACACTTGCACGTTGCGTACGTGGCCGGAAGTAGACCTAGCAACCTCCATTACAAAGGAAGTTGCGTTAACGCAGTCCAACCCGGCGCGTGCCGCTCAGTCGCTGACGTCAAGAAGGCTTCGGCTGATACCACGACGTCGAGTGCCCATATCTTTCCCGCGTAGTTGGTTAGTGCGTATAGGCCAGTGGCCAGACTCAGATCAAATACCAATATCTCATTAAGTGTGTTATTATGAAGTAACTGTGGACGCCGACCAGAGCCAGGCCCACCTCTCGCCTAGGTGGTCTCAACCTCCCTTGTCGCTCCGCCATTAAGTAACAGTCGGGGGCTGTCGAGAGCCCAGGCCCACCTCTACCGGGATGGAGCCACCAGTCCTTTTATCCCCCACATCGAAATCACTTGCGGGTACTCAACGAGCCAACCCGACTTTAGTCACCATCTGTATAGTATGTATATATGTATAGTATATACCGGTGATCACCTCCCAAGTGATCACGACCCGATAGTATAGCAAGGCAGACTGACAAGAATGTAGGCCACTAATGGTAAACTAGCATCCTATACTAAGCATTTAGGATTGCAGGTAAGGTATCAACAGATGTAGCAAAACTGACAGGCTATGCAACAGAATAGGATTAATCAAAACAGTAACATGCTACACTACTCTAATGAAAGTAGTAGAGGGTATAATAGGCGATATCTGGCGATCAAAGGGGGGTTTGCCTGGTTGCTCTGGCAAGGAGGGGTCATCTTCGGTGTAGTCGAACACACGGACATCGGCACGGGTCTCAGAGTCTACCGGAAAGAAGTAACGAAGGGGGAACACAATAAATAACAGAGCAATCAAATGTAACACAAAGCAAGACGCGGCAATATGCGGTGCTAGTGTGACCTAACGTAGTGGTAGGTGATATCGGCGAAGGGGGGAAACATCCGGGAAAGTATTCCCGGTGTTTCGCGTTTTCGGACAGATGAACCGGAGGTGAAATGTTGCAGGTTTGCTATGTTAGGGATGTGTCGCGGGCGAACGGACTGTGTATCCGGATTCCTCTCGTCGTTCTGAGCAACTTTCATGTACGAAGTTTTTCCATCCGAGCTACGGTTTATTTTACATTAATTTTAAAATATTTAATCTTTTTTTTGGATTTAATAAATTAATTTAATTCGAAAATAAATTAATGCATCAGCAGGATCTCAGCATGACATCAGCAGTCAACATTGATCGTTGACCTGGTCAACCTGACAGGTGGGTCCCACCTGTTAGGGACTGTTTAGCTAAATAGCAGTAGTTAGTTAGGTTAATTAAACACAATTAATTAAGTTAATTAATTTATTTAAGTAATTAATTAATATTTGTATTTATTACTATCATTATTCTTTAATTCCTTTCTTTAATAAACGTTCTGGGGCTGGGGCCCCTTTGTCATAGGCCCATAGGGGCCTTAGCAGGCACGAGCGCAATGGGCGCCCAGCACCCGTTCGTTCGGGTGCACGCCCAGGGGCGGGCAGACCCGATAGGGCGCCGGAGCAGGGGGAGGCCGATGGCCATGGCGCCAGTTAGGCGGTTATGCAAAGCAGCAACAGGGGGGTCACGGGCGAGTGGCGCAGGAGGAAGCGGGAGGGGAGCGGCCGTCGCAGGCAGCACCTGCGTTGGCCGACGGGAAGAAGCAGCACGGCTGCAGCAGGAGAGGCGGGACAGAGCGGGAGGCGAGCGGAGTCGCAGGGCGCGGCCTGGGCACAGCCCAAGGCGTGAGGGCGCGCAGCAGCAGCACGAGCCGGCAGCATCAAAGGAGATGGGCGACGAGCGCGACGCTGCACGACGGGGGCGGTCACGGGTGCACGTGTTGGCGTCGCCGTGCGCTTGCACAGGGCGCGGCGAGGGCGTCCAGGGACGCAGGGCGAAGTGAGCTTGGGGCGCGGCTCGAGCGCAAACGACACGATGCCGGCGTGGCTGTGGCGGGACAAGGCAAAAAGGAGGGGCGCGGCGTCGTGGCGGCGGCCGATGACAGCGCACGAGGCGGGGGCTGACGACGGGGTTGGGGACGACGCGGTGCGTGTTGCACGGCACGGGGGAGAGAGGAGGATAGGGGGAGCTCACGGGGGCCGTAGGGATTTTGGCAGCGGTGCGTGAGGAGGTCGACGGGGACGACGTGCGTAGGGGGAGGCAGACCGGTGAGGGAGCGCTCCGGCGAGTCGGTGACAGTAGTGGTGCGGCGTCGGGCGGCGGGGTTGGGGCGTCGCACCCCGATCCAGATCCAGCGGGGGGGGGGAGTGGGTGCGAGGAATGGGGAACGTGTGGTGTCGGTGGGGTGGATAGGGTTTCGTGGTCCAGGGATAAGGGGAAGTGGGGGGAGTGGTCGGCTGGGCCTGGTGGGCTGGCCGGCTAGCGGGGCCAGTGGGCCGTGTGTGTGTGTGGGGGGGGGGGAGGTTCCCTTCTATTTTTATTTTTTTATTAGTTTTAGTTTTTCTTTTTCTTGCACATTAATTTTAGTTCGGTAAAATATAACGATAGCCCCTAAAATAATGTTCCAGAATAACCCACTGTCATAAAAAGTTTTACCCCAAATTAAAATAGTTTAGCAATTTATAAAATACCAAAGGCATTTATATAATTGTTTTTGCTACGGTTTAAATCATTTTAGAGTTTTTAAACATTTTATAAAAGTGTGGTTTCTCCGCCATAATTACCTATGCATTATTTGGCTCACTCCGAACATTTGAGTTTTAATATTTGAAAACTTTGACTATTTGCTGAATTTAAATTTGAATTTGAATCGGTTTCTAATCAACGCGAATTTATCATTAGTAACCGAGGTGACGTGGCATCATTACGAGGGGGTTACTGTAGCTTAATTACCCGGGCATCACAGACGGTATGGCAAATTCAGCCCCCAAGTGATAGACTGAGAGGATGTCAAACCTTTTTTTTTTTGAAACGTAAGGCAAAAGATTTGCCTCATCGATTAATTAAGCAGAAGAGAATTGCCCAGTTAATCAACGGAAAACCGGACGAAAACCGATACAAACCAATCACATGTGGACTACTCATGGAGCATACAACCCCGTAAACACGTGATCAGCCCTACAAACATACCCAACACATAACGAACACCAACCCTCACACTGCTACATCGCAAAGAAACCCTTAACAAGAGTAACACGGTCGAAGACCACTGTAATATCCCAACATTCTAAATTTTGGAATGTTATATTAAATGAATAGTTTTGATTGTTTGTTTGATTGTGGTGTGGTTGCTTGTGTGACATTGAGAGAAATTTGAAACTTTTTGAAAGTTGAATGAGAGGGAATGAAATAACTTTCCCAAACTTTCACCTTGCATTTATGATCTCCATGAATTCATATTCATTTCATCACAAAACCCTACAGTGAAGATGATATGACTTCTTCCATTTAAATAAATGAAAAGGGTTTTGAAAAGATTTGAATTCCTTTTGTAAATATTTCAAATTCGGAAACTTTATGCAACTCAATGAGTTTCATGAGAGAAGATAAAATGATTTCTTCAAATGCTAAGAAAGAGAGTTGGAAGTTTCAAAGAATCAAATTGAAAGTCCTTTTGAAGTTATTTTGAACCCACTTTCAATTTAGAGTTATTTGGTTTTTATTCAAATTATTTTTCTCCAAAAATAAAATATATGGAAAATAGTGTAAAAGGATTCCCTACAGTAGAAAAGTAGAGAAAAATGAGTTTGGAATCATTTTTGTATTATAAAATATTTTATTTGGTTTTTAAATTAACCACTAATATTGTTCGCTTTATATAAATATTTGTGGAACTTATTTGCCACTGAAAATATGTTCATCGTTTAGGAAATCTTTTTCTGAAAATTTTGATATATAATATGCCTATGTACAATTTTTTTTCTGTTATTCAGTTTTTCCTTTTTTGTTTCTATTTAAAAAACAAAAACTGTGTGTGCGTCTGGAACTAACTGTCAACCATGTGCGCAGCACAGTGGCATCGGACGCCCAATCGTTTTTTTTCTTCTCTCCTACATGGGCCAGGCCAGCCAGCCATTTTTCTTTTTTCACTTTGGCCGAATTTTGTTTCATAAAAAAATACAGCGCACGGGGCCGGCCGAACACTTTCAGGCCCATGCGAGCGCATCTCTTTTCGCCTCTATTTTTTTTGTTTTCGTCTACGTTTAGTCCCACATTGCCTAGCATTTGACCCCTAAGCCTGTTTTCCACCTATAAATATAGAGCTATATGACCCCAAAAATCATTCACTATGGGTTAAATCAATATTTTGGTTTGACTAGCTTCACAAAAGAAAAATATGTTTCTTCTTTCCGGCGGGACTTCTGGAACTTGTCTCCTCTCTCTGAAGTTGTCTTTTCTCTATTTTATAAAGGTATCTTTCTTTGTATTTGTTATACTCCCATAGCTTATTATTTTTAGACTGATATACGGTGAAATAATTATATTTATAAATTAGTCCCTGTATTTACATTTTAAGACTAGAATTCGTTTAGCTATAACTTTTTTTCTTCCATAAAACAGCTTGACCCTGATTTTTCAAATAGCCATATCTTTTTACTCGTTCATCCAACGTTAATATTTTCGTCTTGATTCCACCTATCTAGTGAATCTATCAAATAAACTTTTTGCAACTTTCAAATTTTGAAATTTGTTCAGATTCATACTCAAATTTCTTTCGATCATATCTTTTTATCCGTACCTCTGTTTCCGATGAACCCAACTGCATCGGATTCATATTGAAGTAATCTTTCCGTTCGCACAATTAGTGTCATCTTCTCAACATATAATTCTGATCTTAGCTAGTTACTCTACTAGTCCACCAAAAAGTTTCTTACACAACATTCTAAGCATATTCAATGCTATGTTGAATTACTTGATCTGTTATTTTCTATCTAGTAATTCTTTTTTTACATTTTTATATTGACTTCCTACATCCAGTAGCATCATTAGTTTCAACTTTTGATCTTTTCAAATTTGAACAATTCAAATTTGAACTCGAAGCTTCACTTGATCATATCTTGTAAACTATAGCGCTTTTTCAATTGATTTCTTTTTCAAATTGAATCCCTAGGCATAATCTAACATCTTGAGCCATGACCACACTTTTTCACCAAAATTAGGATCTGATCTTGCAAAATAATATGATTTGGTTGTTTTGGAGTTTTTGCAATGTTCCTTTGGATTTTTTGGGTCTTTGAGTGATTGCTTATGTGTGGCTAAAATTGCTTACTTACGATAGATTGATCGGAGTGTGACGAGTAGAACTATCTGGAATTATGAGTGCGAAGAATATTCATCAACAGTACAAGGCAAGTTCACACCTGATCATATTTTTCTATACCCAGTTTTTAATATGCATTAGCTCACCCTTACAAATTTGCATGAGTAGGATTGGGAATTGGGCATTGCTATGTAGTTCATGAGGTAGGAACCTATTACCTTTGATCACCCCAGGAATATACGTTATGCTCATAAATTGCTTAGCCATGCTCGTAGACGGTGAATGGTATGTGTGATTCATGAAAGTTGCGAGAGTAATAATAACTAAGGGAAAATTAAGGTGGCAACTTTAATACACATATGGGTGGATTGTTTGGGGCACATAGAGAAACCAGTGCTTGCCCAAGGGAATTTCGGAGTACCCATGTGATTACCCTAGGTCCACCACCAAAGCTCAAAGGGATCATACGATACTTCATGCCTAGAAACTTCCGTGTGCAGCCACAAGCCCTTATGTGCTCTGGCATAGTTGGGTAAGTTGTGGGAAACCTTTCCATGCTAGGCTAGCAGATGTAGGGGTGGTTGTAGGTGTACTGGCCCATCTATCAGTTAAGGGGGCCTCTTTGGAAAGACTATGTCTCGGTCATCCGGTTCTCAAACATCAGGTAGTGCAAGGAATTCAACGGAGGAGATCGAGTCTTGTGGGGAAAAGTGCCCAAACCTCTGCAGAGTGTACAAATTAATCATGATTAGTCGTGTCCCCGGTTATGGACAACTTTGAGTATCTAGAAGTGGATTATTTGTTGATCTCATCACTATATTTAATTAATGTATTGGGTTATTAATAATTTGGAAATTTTGAGATTGAGTTGGAGGAACCTTCTCAATATTGGCATAAACTGTTGGGGAACGTAGCAGAAATTCAAAATTTTCCTACGAATCTCCAAGATCTATCTATGGAGAGACTAGCAACGAGAGAGAGGGGAGTGCATCTACATACCCTTGTAGATCGCTAAGCGGAAGCGTTCAAGAGAACGGGTTGAGGGAGTCATACTCGTCGTGATCCAAATCACCGGAGATCCTAGTGCCGAACGGACGGCACCTCCGTGTTCAACACACGTACAGCCCGGTGACGTCTCCCATGCCTTGATCCAGCAAGGAGAGAGGGAGAGGTTGAGGAAGACTCCGTCCAGCAGCAGCACAACAGCGTGGTGGTGATGGAGGAGCATGGTAATCCAGCAGGGCTTCGCCAAGCACCGCGAGAGACAAGGAGAAAGAGAGGTAGGGCTGCGCCAGGGAGAGGTGGAAACTCTTATGTGTGGCAGCCCCAAAACCTCAAATATATATAGGGGGAGGGAGGAGGATGCGCTCCCCTTAGGGTTCCCACCCCAAGGGGTGCAGCTGCCCCAAAAACCCATCTAGGGTGGCGGCCAAGGGGGGAGAGGGGGAAACTTTCCCCCCAAGCAAGGTGGAGGAGCCCCCTCCCCAAACCCTAGGCGCCTTGGGCCCTTGTGGGGGGAGCACCAGCCCACCTGGGGCTGTTCCCCTCCCACACTTGGCCCATGCTACCCTCTGGGGCCGGTTGCCCCACTTGGTGGACCCCCGGGACCCTCCCGGTGGTCCCGGTACATTACCGATAACACCCGAAACTTTTCCGGTGACCAAAACAGGACTTCCCATATATAAATCTTTACCTCCGGACCATTCCGGAACTCCTCGTGACATCCGGGATCTCATCCGGGACTCCAAACAACATTCGGTAACCACGTATATCTATCCCCTATAACCCTAGCGTCATCGAACCTTAAGTGTGTAGACCCTATGGGTTCGGGAACCATGCAGACATGACCGAGACGTTCTCTAGTCAATAACCAACAACGGGATCTGGATACCCATGTTGGCTCCCACATGTTCAACGATGATCTAATCGGATGAACCACGATGTCAAGGACTCAATCAATCCCGCATACAATTCCCTATGTCTAGCGGTATTGTACTTGCCCGAGATTCCATCGTCGGTATGCCGATACCTTGTTCAATCTCGTTACTGGCAAGTCTCTTTACTCGTTCCGTAACACATCATCCCGTGATCAACCCCTTGGTCACATTGTGCACATTATGATGATGTCCTACCGAGTGGGCTCAGAGATACCTCTCCGTCAACCGGAGTGACAAATCCCAGTCTCGATTCATGCCAACCCAACAGACACTTTCGGAGATACCCGTAGTGCACCTCTATAGCCACCCAGTTACGTTGTGACGTTTGGTACACCCAAAGCATTCCTACGGTATCCAGGAGTTGCACAATCTCATGGTCTAAGTTAATGATACTTGACATTAGAAAAGCTTTAGCATAGGAACTACACGATCTTTGTGCTAGGCTTAGGATTGGGTCTTGTCCATCACATCATTCTCCTAATGATGTGATCCCGTTATCAACGACATCCAATGTCCATGGCCAGGAAACCGTAATCATCTATTGATCAACGAGCTAGTCAATTAGAGGCTTACTAGGGACATGGTGTTGTCTATGTACCCACACATGTATCTGAGTTTCCTATCAATACAATTATAGCATGGATAATAAACGATTATCATGAACAAGGAAATATAATAATAATTAGCAATTTATTATTGCCTCTAGGGCATATTTCCAACAGTCTCCCACTTGCACTAGAGTCAATAATCTAGTTCACATCGTCATGTGATTAACATTGATAGGTCACATCGCCATGTGACCAACATCCAAAGAGTTTACTAGTGTCACTAAACTAGTTCACATCATCATGTGATTAAGACTCAATGAGTTCTGGGGTTTGATCATGTTTTGCTTGTGAGAGAGGTTTTAGTCAACGGGTCTGCAATATTCAGATCCATTTGTACTTCACAAATCTCTATGTCATATTGTAAATGCTGCTTCCACGCTCCACTTGGAGCTATTCCAAATGGTTGCTCCACTATACGTATCCGGTTTGCTACTCAAAGTCACTCGGATAGGTGTTAAAGCTTGCATCGACGTAACCCTTTACGCCGAACTCTTTATCACCTCCATAATCGAGAAACATGTCCTTATTTACTCCAAGGACAATTTTGACCGCTGTCCAATGATCCATTCCTGGATCATTCTTGTACGCCTTAACTGACTCATGGCAAGGCGCACTTCCGGTGCGGTACACAGCATAGCATACTATAGAGCCTACGTATGAAGCATAGGGGACGACCTTCGTCCTTTCTCTCTCTTCTTTCGTGGTCGAGCTTTAACTCTTAACTTCATACCTTACAACTCAGGCAAGAACTCCTTCTTTGACTGATCCATCTTTAACACCTTCAAGATCATGTCAAGGTATGTGCTCATTTGAAAGTACCATTTAGCGGTTTTTGATCTATCCTCATAGATCTTGATGCTTAATGTTCAAGCAGCTTAATCTAGGTTTTCTATTGAAAAACACTTTTCAAATAACCCTATATGCTTTCCAGAAATTCTACATCATTTCTGATCAACAATATGTCAACAACATATACTCATCAGAAATTCTATAGTGCTCCCACTCACTTCTTTGGAAATACAAGTTTCTCATAAACTTTGTATAAACCCAAAATCTTTGATTATCTCATCAAAGCGTACATTCCAACTCCAAGATGCTTACTCCAGTCCTTAGAAGGATTGCTGGAGCTTTGCATACTTGTTAGCGTCTTTCAGGATTGACAAAACCTTTTGGTTGTATCACATACAACCTTTCCTCAAGGATATCATCGAGGAAACAATGTTTTGACATCCTATCTGCAAGATTTCATAAATCATGCAGTAATTGCTAATATAATTCCAACAGACTCTTAGCATCGCTACGAGTGAGAAAGTCTCATCGTAGTTAACTCCTTGAACTTGTCGGAAAACATCTTAACGACAAGTCGAGCTTTCTTAATGGTGATACTTACCATCATTGTCTGTCTTACTCTTAAAATCCATCTATACCCAATAGCCTTACGACCATCAAGTATTTCTTCCAAAGTCATGGATCCTCTCTCGGATTTTATGGCCTCGAGCCATTCGTCGGAATCCGGGCCCACCATCGCTTCTCCATAGCTTGTAGGTTCATTGTTGTCTAGCAACATGACCTCTAAGACAGGATTGCGTACCACTCTGAAGTAGTACGCATCCTTGTGGACCTACGAGGTTCGGTAGTAACTTGATCCGAAGCATCATGATCACTATCATCAGCTTCCACTTCAATTGGTGTAGGTGCCACATGAACAACTTCCTGTGCCCTGCTACACACTGGTTGAAATGATGGTTCAATAACCTCATCAAGTCTCCACCATCCTCCCACTCAATTCTTTTGAGAGAAACTTTTCCTCAAGAAAGGACCCGTTTCTAGAAACAATACTTTTGCTTCCGGATCTGAGATAGGAGGTATACCCAACTGTTTTTGGGTGTCCTATAAAGATGCATTTTATCTGCTTTGGGTTCGAGCTTATCAATCTAAATTTTTTTCACATAAGCGTCTCAGCCCCAAACTTTTAAGAAACGACAACTTAGGTTTCTCCAAACCATAGTTCAAATGGTGTTGTCTCAACGGAATTACGTGGTGCCCTATTAAAGTGAGTGCGGTTGTCTCTAATGCCTAACCCATGAATGATACTGGTAATTCGATAAGGACATCATGGTACGCACCATATCCAATAGGGTGCAACTATGATGTTCGGACACACCATCACACTATGGTGTTCCAGGCGGTATTAATTGTGAAACAATTTCCACAATGTCTTAATTGCGTGCCAAAGCTCATAACTCAGATACTCATCTCTATGATCATATCATAGACATTTTATCCTCTTGTCACAATGATCTTCAACTTCACTCTGAAATTACTTGAACCATTCAATAATTCAGACTTGTGTTTCATCAAGTAAATATACTCAACATCTACTCGAATCATCTGTGAAGTAAGAACATAACGATATTCACTTCATGCCTCAGTACTCATTGGACTGCACACATCAAAATGTGTTACTTCCAACAAGTTGCTATCTTGTTCCATCTTACTGAAAAATGAGGCTTTCAGTCATCTTGCCCATGTGGTATGATTTGCATGTCTCAAGTGATTCAAAATCAAGTGAATCCAAACGGTCCATTTGCATGGAGTTTCTTCATGCATATACACCAATAGACATGGTTCGCATGTCTCAAACTTTTCATAAACAAGTGAGTCAAAAGATCCATCAACATGGAGCTTCTTCATGCGTTTTATACCAATATGACTTACATGGCAGTGCCACAAGTAAGTGGTACTATCATTACTATCTTATATCTTTTGCCATGAACATGTGTATCACTACGATCGAGATTCAATAAACCATTCATTTTAGGTGCAAGACCATTGAAGGTATTATTCAAATAAACAGAGTAACCATTATTCTCCTTAAATGAATAACCGTATTGCGATAGACATAATCCAATCATGTCTATGCTCAACGCAAACACCAAATAACAATTATTTAGGTTTAAGACCAATCTCGATGGTAGAGGGAGCGTGAGATGCTTGATCACATCAACCTTGGAAACTCTTCCAACACATATCGTCAGCTCACCTTTAGCTAGTGTCCGTTTATTCCGTAGCTTTTATTTCGAGTTACTAACACTTAGCAACCGAACCGGTATCTAATACCCTGGTGCTACTAGGAGTACTAGTAAAGTACACATTAACATAATGTATATCCAATATACTTCTATCGACCTTGACAGCCTTCTCATCTACCAAGTATCTGGGGTGGTTCTGCTTTAGCGTCCGTTCCTCTCATTACAGAAGCACTTAGTCTCGGGTTTGGGTTCAGCCTTGGGTTTTTATAAACAAAAAGGGTTTTGAAAAGATTTGAATTCCATTTGAAAATATTTCATATTTGGAAACTTTATGCAACTCAATGAGTTTCATGAGAGAAGATAAAATGACTTCTTCAAATGCTAAGAAAAAGAGTTGGAACTTTCAAAGAATCAAATTGAAAGTCCCTTTGAAGTTATTTTGAAACCCACTTTCAATTTGGAGTTATTTTGTTTTTATTCAAATTATTTTTCTCCAAAAATAAAATATATGGAAAATAGGGTAAAATGATTCCCTGTAGTAGAAAAGTAGAGAAAAATGAGTTTGAAATCAGTTTGGTATTTTAAAATACTTTTTATTGGGTTTTTAAATGAACCACTAGTACTTTTTGCTTTATTTAATTTTTTGTGAATTAATTTGCCTCTGAAAATATGTTCATCATTTAGGAAATCTTTTTCTGAAAACTTGATATATAATATGCGTATATACAGTTTTACTTTAATTTTCATTATCCAATTTTTCCTTTTCTGTTTCTATTTAAAAACAAAAAGTGCGCGTGCGCGTGAAGGCACTCCAATTTTTTTTTCTCTCCTACATGGGCCAGGCCCAGCCAGCCATTTTTCTTTTTTTTCACTTCGGCCGAATGTTGTTTAATAATAAAAAACTAGAGCGTGCGGCCGGCCCGGACACTTTTAGGCCCATGCGAGCGCCTCTCTTTTCGCCTCTATTTCTTTTTGTTTTCGTCTACGTTTAGTCCCACATTGCCTAACATTTGACTCCTAACCCTCTCTTTCACCTATAAATATAGAACCATAGAACTCCAAAAATCATCCACTATGGGTTAAATCAATATTTTGGTTTGACTAGCTTCAAAAAAAATTCTTCTCTCCGGCGGGACTTCTGGAAGTTCTCTCCTCTCTCCGAAGTCCTCTTTTCTCTATCTTATAAAGGTATCTTTCCTCGTATTTTTTATACATCCATAGCTTATTATTTTTAGACTAGTGTATGGTAGAATAATTAGATTTATAAATGAGTCTGTGTATTTACATTTTAATACTAGAATTCTTTTAGCCATAGCTCTTTTTCTTCCATAAAACAGCATGACCTTGATTTTTCAAATAGCCATAACTTTTTACTCGTTCATCCAAATTAGACGAAACCAATGCCAATAATCTATCAAATAAACTTTTTGCAACTTTCAAATTTTGAAATTTGTTCAGATTCATACTCAAATTTCTTTCGATCATATCTATTTATCCGTACCTCTGTTTCCGATGAACCCAACTGCATCGGATTCGTATTGTAGTAATATTTCCGTTCGCACAATTAGTGTCATCTTTCCAACATATAATTTTGATCTTAGCCAATTGCTCTACCATCCCACCAAAAAGTTGTTACACAATATTCTAAGCACATTTAATGCTATGTTGAATTAATAGATCTGTTATTTTCAATCTAGCAATTCTTTTTCTTACATTTTCATATTGTCTTCCTACATGCAGTAGCATCATTAGTTTTAACTTTTTATATATTCAAATTTGAACGATTCAAATTTGAACACGAAGCTTCACTTGATCATATCTTGTAAACTGTAGCGCTTTTTCAGTTGATTCCTTTTCCAAATTGAATCCCTAGGCATAATCTAACATCTTGAGCCATCACCACACTTTTCACCGAAATTAGGATCTGATCTTGCAAAATAATTTGATTTGGTTCTTTTGGAGTTTTTGCAATCTTCCTTTGCATTTTTGGATCTTTGAGTGATTTCTTATGTGTGGATAAAATTGCTTGCTTACGATAGATTGGTCGGAGTGTGACGAGTAGAACTATCTGGAATTATGAGTGCGAAGAATATTCATCAATAGTACAAGGCAAGTTCACACCTTGATCATACTTTTTTATACCCAGTTTTTCATATGCATTAGTTCACCCTTACCAATTTGCATGAGTAGGATTGGGAATTGGGCATCACTATGTAGTTCATGAGGTAGGAACCTATTACCTTTGATCACCCCAGGAATATACGTTATGCTCATAAATTGCTTAGCCATGCTCATAGACGGGGATTGGCATGTGTGATTCATAAAAGTTGCGAGAATAATATAACTAAGGGAAAATTAAGGTGGCAACATTAATACACATCTAGGTGGATTGTTTAGGCCACCTGGAGAAACCAGTGCTTGCCAAGGGAATCCCGGAGCACCCGTGTGATTACCCTAAGTCCACCTCCCAGGCTCAAAGGGATCATACGATATTTCATGCCTAGAAATTTTCGTGCGCAGCCACAAGCCATTATGGGCTCTAGCATAGTTGAGTAAGTTGTGGGAAACCTTTCCATGATAGGCTAGCAGATGTAGGGGGTTTATAGGTGTACCGGCCTATCTATCGGTTAAGGGGACCTCTTCGGAAAGACTATGTCTCGATCATCCGGTTCTCAAACATCAGGCAGTGCGAGAAATTCAACGGAGGAGATCGAGTCTTGTGGGGAGAAGTGCGCAAACCTCTGTATAGTGTAAAAAACTAATCATGATTAACCATATCCCCGGTTATGGACAACTTTGAGTATCTAGAAGTGGATTATTTGTTGATCTCATCACTCTATTTAATTAATGTATTGGTTTATTAATAATTTGGGAATTTTGGGAATGAGTTGGAGGAACCTTCTCAATATTGGCATAAACTTGGTAGTAAAAATAAATTTTTTTCTTTGTTGTAGGGAAAAATTAGTTTTATTTAAAATTAAACTTAGAGCCTCCACCAACCATATATGCATATAGAGATAGATATTTTCATTATTATTCTATGGTGTGAAATTGCCAGTACATTCAACGTACTGACCTACATGGCCGCAACGTCTCATGTTGCAGGAACCTTACGACGAGTAAGTGATACGTTAGGGTTACGATGTCTACACTCAACTTTGCCGTTGGTGTTGCTGAGGCTCCACAACTTTGTTGTTACTTCTGCTATATGGATTTAGGTAATAGTATTTATGTTATTTTATACATGTGATTTACCTCTATTATAAATCCTCGAGTACTTTGTGTCAGCATACCGATCTAGGGATGACACTTAAGCACAGAGACTTTGATCCATCCGGGTCGGGTCGCTACAACCACATGCACCACCAAATCCATGAAGAGAAATCAGACCAAAAGCACAACCCAAGAGACCGGTGACCATCCATCAAGTAGCTGCGGACGCCTTTCTTGTGGCGCCACTTTTCATTCTCTTGCTCCTGAGAGCCTCCTCCACAATCGCCTTGCCAGATCCAAGGCTAGCCGCCTCCAAACGTTTGAGCAAGCTATGAATCTCTATCTGAAAGAGAATATCATTGACCTTGTCATGCACAGAAACCTGCCCAACGGTCTCATGGGAGTGAGAGACTGTAACATCGATCAGTGATAGACAGAGAGCATAACCATCCATTCAATCACATACTAGTTCTCAGTGACTAGCTTGTTTCGTCTGTACATGCACATTCAAGTTCAAGATTGTTTTTGCTCTGATCTGCTCTATCTTTGTGAAAATTTCATTCTCTTTCATGCATGTTAACCTAGCGTCTTCTTCTTAATATTTTTTTCTCTTGGTCCATATGGTGGACATAAATTGTGGATCGTTTTGTTACTCTGTGGTAAAACACTGCATTATGTAAGCCAATTGTATTAATAAAGCATGCAAGCATTTTGTACTTGCAGTGTAATTCAAGTTGTCTGTTGCATTTATGCCTTAATCTAGCTATCTTGCAACGGTACAAACCAAAGGCAAAATAGTGGCTGCACCCACCTTGACTGCACCCACGAAGTGAATATTAAATTAAAAAATAGGGAAAATCAAAAAAAGTTTGAAACTTTGTGGATGTGATAACTTTTGAGTATATATGTGTTGCATGATTTTATGTATATTGTGGCCCATCTTCTAATTATGTATAGTTGAGGTTGAGGCCTACCTGTACTTATATATATGTGCACCAGCACCCAATCAATACAATGAATATTGTATTGCCAAACCATCTCTCTACATGGTATCTATCGCAAGTCGGTCCTAACCCTAGCCGCCGTTGCAGCGCCTCCATCGCGCCGCCGCTGGCGCTCCCTCCACCCGCCACCGCCGCCGCCTTTTACCGCTGCTCTCCCCACCCAACGCTGAAGGAATTATGCCCTAGTGGCAATAATAAAGTTATTATTTATTTCCTTATTTCAAGTTAAATGTTTATTATTCATGCTAGAATTGTATTAACCGGAAACATAATACATGTGTGAATACATAGACAAACATAGTGTCACTAGTATGCCTCTACTTGACTAGCTCATTGATCAAAGATGGTTGAGTTTCCTAACCATGGATATATGTTATCATTTGATCAGTGGGATCACATCATTAGAAGAATGATGTGATTGACTCGACCCATTCCGTTAGCTTAGTACTTGATCGTTTAGTATGTTGTTATTACTTTCTTCATGACTTATACATGTTCCTATAACTATGAGATTATGCAACTCCCGTTTACCGGAGGAACACTTTGTGTGCTACCAAACGTCACAACGTAACTGGGTGATTATAAAGGTGCTCTACAGGTATCTCCGAAGGTACTTGTTGGTTGGCGTATTTCGAGATTAGGATTTGTCACTCTGATTGTCGGAGAGGTATCTCTGGGCCCTCTCGGTAATGCACATCATTATAAGCCTTGCAAGCAATGTGACTAATGAGTTAGTTGCGGGATGATGAATTACATAACGAGTAAAGAGACTGAGGGAGTCCTGGACTAGGGGGTGTCCGGATAGCCGAACTATCATCATCGGCCGGACCCCAAGACTATGAAGATACAAGATTGAAGACTTCGTCCCGTGTCCGGAAGGGACTTTCCTTGGCGTGGAAGTCAAGCTTGGCAATACCGATATGTAGATCTCCTACCATTGTAACCGACTCTGTGTAACCCTAGTCCTCTCCGGTGTCTGTATAAACCGGATGGATTTAGTCCGTAGGACAAACAACAATCATACCATAGGCTAGCTTCTAGGGTTTAGCCTCCTTGATCTCGTGGTAGATCTACTCTTGCAATACACACATCATCAATATCAATCAAGCAGGACGTAGGGTTTTACCTCCATCAAGAGGGCCCGAACCTGGGTAAAACATCATGTCCCTTGTCTCCTGTTACCATCCGCCTAGACGCACAGTTCGGGACCCCCTATCCGAGATCCGCCGGTTTTGACACCGACATTGGTGCTTTCATTGAGAGTTCCTCTGTGTCGTCACCGATAGGCTCGATGGCTTCTTCGATCATCAACAACGACGCAGTCCAGGGTGAGACCTTTCTCCCCGGACATATCTTCGTATTCGGCGGCTTTGCACTGCGGGCCAATTCGCTTGGCCATCTGGAGCAGATCGAAAGCTACGCCCCTGGCCGTCAGGTCAGATCTGGAAGTTTGAACTTCACGGCTGACATCCGCAGGGACTTGATCTTCGATGGATTCGAGCCACAGCCGAGCACGCCACACTGTCACGATGGGCATGATTTAGCTCTGCAGCCGGACAATGCCCTGGAGGCCGCACACGAGTCCGCTCCGATCCTCAATTCGGAGCCGGCTGCGCAGATCGAGGACGGGTGGCTAGACACCGCCTCGGGGGCTGCAACCTCTACGGTGATAGAGCCGAACACTGACCTTGTCCCTCATGAAACTCGTGACTCCAAGGTGCCGGACTCCTCGCCGGACTCTGAACCTCCCGCGCCCCCTCTAGTCGAATCCGATTGGGCGCCGATCACGGAATTCACCGCTGCGGACATCTTTCAACACTCACCTTTCAGCGACATCTTGAGTTTGCTAAAGTATCTCTCGCTATCGGGAGAGGCCTGGCCGGACTGCAGTCAGGACGGTTGGGATACGGACGACGAAGAAATTCAAATCCCAGCCACCACCCACTTAGTAGCCACTGTCAACGATCTAACCGACATGCTAGACTTCGACTCCGAAGACATTGACGGTATGGACGACGATGCCGGAGACGACCAAGAACCAGCGCCTACGGGGCACTGGAAAGCCACCTCATCATATGACATCTCCATGGTGGATATCCCAAAGGATGGGAATGGAGAAGGAACAGCGGAGGATGACCCCTCCAAGAAACAACCAAAACGGCGACGCAAGCGCCGCCCGAAGTCCCGCCTCAATAACAATAGCACCCATACTGACCCGGCCTTAGAGCAGGGCGAAGCAGTGGACAAAGAGCATGCCACCAAGCAACCATCCGAACAGGATGAATTGGAGAAGCAACCCATCCCCAGCGAAAACAACAGTCCAGACGATCTCACGCCGGACACATCACCGGAGCATAACAACCTTCATAAAAGGCTCGTCGCCACTGCAAGAAGTTTGAAGAAGCAAATGCGGAAGCTCAAAACAGCGGAGGACGCACTCAGAATGAGATGGAGCAAAGTACTCAATACCGCAGATAAATATGGTGATAGTCACCAAGCAAAGAGCTACCCGAAGCGCAAGCTGTTGCCCGAATTTGACGAGGAGGTCGTAGAGCCCCCACAGTCAAAAAAGAAAGAGGCCGCCTGGCCGGATAGACGACCAGATGACAGGCTAAGAGCGGCAAGGGGTCCCGCACACAAGTCGGCACACGATCCACATAAGGATCCTTGCAAAAAGGATGACCCGGTCATGTCCATTTATGAGCCAAAAAAGAAGACCCCACGGAGCAACACAACATGCCGAGTGTTTGAAGACAACGGCACACCTAAGTACAGGGGCGCCGCACACCCACTATGTTTCACCAATGAGGTACTGGATCATGAATTTCCAGCGGGATTCAAACCCGTAAACATAGAGGCATATGACGGAACAACAGACCCCGGAGTCTGGATTGAGGACTATATCCTACACATACATATGGCCAGAGGAGATGATCTCCATGCCATAAAATACTTACCCCTCAAGCTCAAAGGGCCAGCTCGGCATTGGCTCAAAAGCCTCCCGGAAAACACCATTGGAAGTTGGGAAGAGCTCGAGGATGCGTTTCGAGCAAATTTTCAGGGGACTTATGTCCGCCCTCCGGATGCAGACTATCTAAGTCACATAACTCAACAGCACGGAGAGTCAGCATGCAAATTCTTGAATAGGTTCCTCACCAAAAAGAACCAAATAGTCGACTGTCCGGACGCCGAAGCCTTAGCAGCCTTTAAGCATAACGTCCGAGACGAATGGCTCGCCAGACACCTCGGCCAAGAAAAACCAAGAACAATGGCCGCACTAACAAGCCTCATGACCCGCTTTTGCGCGGGGGAAGATAGCTGGCTGGCAAGATGCAGCACCAGCGACCCGAGTACATCCGAGGTCAGGGATGGAAACGGGAAATCACGACGCAGAAAAGATCAGCGCCGGAATAAGGAAAATGGCCCAAATAGCACGACGGTCAACGCCGGATTCAAAAGCTCTCGGCCGAATAATAAAACACTGCCTCTTAAGGACAACAGTGATGAGCTATCCAACATAAACAAAATCTTGGATAGGATATGTCAAATACACAGTACCCCCGGGAAGCCTGCAAACCATACCCACAGAGATTGTTGGGTCTTTAAGCAGTCCGGCCGACTTAACGCCGAACACAAGGGGCTCGACACACCAAGCGAAGACGACGACGAACCCCACAAGCAGCACGCCGGAAAACAGAAGACTTTCCCACTAGAAGTCAAAACAGTGAACTCACTTCATGTGATAACAAGGAAAAATAGTGCGGCACCTGCTAAAATGCGCGCCGCACGGTCCACCCCAACAGAGTCCCGAAATTGGATGTTTAAACCAATTACTTTTGACCATCAGGATTACTCCAGAAGTGCTCGAAACGCGGGAGGGACTGCTTTGGTATTGGATCCCATAATAGATGGACTATAATTCACACAAGTCCTAATGGATGGCGGCAGCGATATAAACCTGCTATACCAGGACACCATCCGCAGAATGGGGATAGACTCTACCAAAATTCACCATAGCAGCACTTCCTTCAAAGGAGTGACGCCTGGCCTTTACGCCAATTGTACAGGCTTTGTAACACTCGAGGTCGCGTTCGGTTCATCCGACAACCTCTGTCGCGAAAAGCACATTTTCCATATCGCCCCATTCAAAAGTAGCCATCAAGCACTACTGGGACGCGAAGCTTTCGCCCGCTTTAACGCAATACCGCATTACGCGTCTCTTACACTTAAAATGCCCGGTCCACACGGCATAATCTCATTAAAAGGTAGCCCCGAGTGTTCCTCGACCACGGAGAACGTGAGACTGCTTCGACACTAATCCGACCTTGCTAGTTAAAGCCCCTAAAAAACAGGTCATTCAGACCTCGTACACGGTTCGGCGAGTCCGGCATAAATAAGCAAGGGGCTCCCCAGCCGCATACCTCTTTACAAGGGGCTGCATGTATAAACAACGAGAGCCAATAAAGCTCAACCTTATCATACTTTATTTTAAATACATCTTCTACATGATATTTTTCCCAAACTAAGCTCTTCTCCTTTATAGATGAAGCACGTGCTACACCCGTCCAGGATACAGCACAACGGAGACACAGGCGCAGACGTGCAGCAGGGACCCGTTGAAAGGATTCTTTTCAGATTAAGACCCTGCGTAAACCTTTCTTACTGTCTCTTGTTGATACACATCCCCCGGGTTTCCTACCATAACCGAGGAGGAGGCTGGCGTTTTGGCATCGGCCGCGTCAGAAGTTCTCGCCCGTACCTGGACACTAGGGGCTTAGGGCATTGTTCTGCCTGATATCATAAAGACCGGATACCTTAGGGAGTGTTCGGCGTCTCGAGTTAGGCCTTATATGCATCAGCTCCGAATCATGTCTTTGGTCAAATGTTGGGTTTGCCCGGCTCCTGTGTTTTGCTGCCTTACGTTCCGTTCCATCGGCTAACGCGGCACCAGGAGAACAACTGCGATTGTGCCCCGGTTCGGCCGGGCGAGCAGCTCAGTAGAGAAAGCCGAAAACTGACTGTCATGATATAGCGAGAGACTGGTCAACCACTCGATCGACTACTGGAATGTTTACAATTCCCCCGCTTTGACGAAGGACCGCTTCCCGGTCAGGCACATACGCGCCCCGAGTTCAGAGAGCGCGGTGCCTCTAGGGGCTATATCGTAGCCCCACCTTCGAGCTCCTATGGCTAAGTGAAAGTGATAAAGCATTATAGTCCAGTTGCCTAGTTTGCTATGCTATCACCTCCTTCAAAGGACCAAGACGTTGGATTAAGTGTGAAAAAGTGCCTTTCTTTTGAAAACACCCCCGCACCATGTGCGTGGGGGCTGAAGCCGAAGACTGCCATGTTTCAGGTTATACATACATATACGGCCGCACAGGAGATAGTTTAATACTTGAACGCACAAGTATAAAAAGCTGTTACATTATAAACATGATCCCACAAATCATACACGTCATTTGAACATAACATTTTTCGAGCACTGCGACTCTATTAAACGAGCGCCCTGTAGGACTTCCTCAAAATAGTGCTCGGCGGGTAATCGGCTCTTGTCCGAACCCCGGGATGCAATAGCGGTGGCATCCATCTCCGCCCAGTATGTCTTAACACGGGCAAGAGCCATCCGTGCACCCTCTATGCATGCCGACCGCTGCATCGCCTCGATATGCGGCACCGCCCCAAGGAATTGCTGCAACAAGCCAAAATAACTCTCAGGCTTGGGCCTTTCTGGCCACAGATGAGCCACCACATCGGTCATGGCAAGTACGGACAACCTATTCAGCTCAGCCCACTCCGCCAACCGACCAGTCAATGGAAGTGGACGCTCCGGACTATGGAATTGAGACCAGAACAGCTCTTCCATTTCATGATCCTTCTGGCTTCGGAAGTGCTCAACTGCGTCCGCCGCACTTGCTGCCAAATCCAGATAAGGATCCTCCGCACCACACAATTGTCCCAACTGAGCATACTTCGGATCCGTGAACTTCCTACATAGCAGAAAGGGCTTTCCAGCCGCAATGTCTCCGGCCTGACGCAGTTCCTCCTTCATAGCCCGCATTGCACTACGGGCATCCTTGGCTTCGGCAACGGCTTTCTTCAGGTCCTCTTTCTCCGCTCGGCGTTCTCTTTCAAGAACCTGATAGCGGTCGGTAGCATCTTTTAATGTCACGGCCATTCCGGCCATCTCCTCCCTGCTTCGGTAGTGAACAGCCTTTTCGGCTTTTAGCTCTTCTGCTGCCTTCGAGGTAGCCGCATCACTTTTCTTGGCTTGCTCCTTGGCTTGAGCAAGCTTTGCTCGAAGGTCTTCCATAGCAGCGGCACCATCTGCATCAAGCATACAAATTGTAAGAAACACGCATCAGCTCCCTTACTCGGTGACCGTGGAGCAACCATTTACCTTGTGACTCGTCAAGTCGTCTATTGACCAGCGCGATGTCCGCATCCGCAACATCGAGTTGCCACTTCAGCTCGGCAGCTCCATCAGTTCGGCTGGCCACCGATCGTTCCACCACCTGCATAGGAAAGGCAACATTCTCTAACTGAGATAATGATCCTCGGCACGCTGTCACTTTCGACAGCATACCAAGTCTCAGGGGCTACTATCTATACAGGGCGCACTTCATGTGCAAAACTGTTAAAAGGTATGTCATTTTTTGCATACCTCAAACCCCGTCAGTAAATTTCCGACCGCCTCATACAACCCGCTCTCGGCGGATGAGATTATTTCAATCACCATACTCATTAATGAGCGGTGATCTTCTCAGATAGACGCCCTCCCGAGCAAATCCGGCAGCTCCACCGGCCGTACTCCAGTGGGTGCCGATCACCTTGGCCCCGCCGGACTCGGGGAGACCCTCCATGACGACACCTCAGGGTCGTCTGCCCCACCTGACGGGGCGACAGATGGAGGTGTTTCACTCTCCATCATCTCCGGACGAAGGTCCCCCGAAGATGAGCTCTGCTGAGAAGGGCTGAGATCCGAACTACAAGGTGAAAACTTCGGTTAACCATAGAAATAAAGTAGGGATGTCCCCTATTACAAACCCCCCTTTTTTTACTTACGGCTCGCTGGAGGGCTGATTCCTTTGGGGAGACTGAGTGGCCGGGGCTCTTCCCGGCATGGGACCTTCCGGTGATTTCCTTCCCCGCTTTGAGGCCTTGGCCTCCGGGTCTTCGGAAGCGGTCCTCTTCTCCCCCTGGAGGGAGGGACCCTCGATTCCCCCCTTACTGCAAGCCTCCTTGGCAGAGCTGGTAGTTTCCCTATGCTCCCCTTTGCCCTCCTCCGAAGGTGCAACCTCCAACATTTTAATTAACACGGGATCCGGCGTGGTCTCAGGGAGGGGGGCCGGACACCGTATCAATTTTTCTTGCGCTATCCACTCCTGTTCAAGGGATAGCTGGTTAAAAGGCAAACCCATGATAAATAAATGGACAATGTGTCTAGACATAGGGCTACTTACTTGAGTATCCGGGCGATTGCAGCTTAGGCCAGCGTCCTCGGTCAAGTCCGGACGCATCTCTTGTGATCCGAAGAACAGTTCGTACATCTCCACGGGTGTCAAACCCATGAAGTGTTGGAGAGCTCGTGGTCCCTCCGGATTAAATTCCCACAGGCGGAGGGGGCGATGTTTGCAGGGCAGAAGGCGCCGAATTACCATGACCTGTGTCACTATGACCAGATTGATCTCCCCTTCCTGGAGGTCTCGCATCCGGCCCTGTAACAGGGGTACGTCTTTGGACGGCCCCCAGTCAAGCCCTTTTTTGACCCATGACGTCAGCCGTTGTGGAGGGCCCGAGCGAAAGACGGGCAGCGGCCTCTGCCTGCTGCCCCTGGGAGCGGTGATATAGAACCACTCCTGTTGCCACAAACCGAGCTCCTCCTGAAAAAATCCCTCGGGCCATGGAGCATCGGCCCTCTTGTTTATAACCGCCCCACTACACTCTGCTTGACGCCCCGCGATCATCTTCGGCTCCATGTTGAAGGTCTTAAGCCACAAGCCGAAGTGAGGGGTAGTGCGGAGGAAGGCTTCACAGACGACAATGAATGATGAGATGTGGAGGATGGACTCCGGAGCCAAGTCGTGAAATTCCAGCCCATAATAAAACATGAGCCCCCTCACGAAGGGATCCATTGGGAAGCCTAAACCCTGATGGAGGTGAGACACGAACACAACACTCTCGCTGGGCTCGGGAGTAGGAATAACTTGCCCTTCAGCCGGCAACCTATGCGAGATCTCGTAGGTTAAGTACCTGGCATCTCTCAGCTTGAGCACGTCCTCTTCCGTGACAGAGGAGGGCATCCACCGGCCTCGTAGGTCGGAGCTGGACATTGTCAAAGGTCGAAGGTACCCTAATCGGGAGCCTTGGGTGTTGGAACTCGGGGCGAGGGGCGGATTCGATTGAGGGTTGAAGAAAAAGAACGAGCCTTGGTCTCATTATAAAGAGGGAGAATACCAAGAGCCGTCCCTGTGACCGTTTGGAACCCGCCTTCGATGGAGGGGGCGTGGCAACGGGCGCGGTTGGGTTACCCACGTCCGTATTGATGGGAATCTCGGAATAAGGGGAACATGATCTCTGCTTCGACAAGACGTGCCAAGGAAACCGCTTCGCTAAACACGCTGAGGTGGTACAATAAAAACAATTCGAGTAAAGGCTTGGTAGTGGTGTGACGTCACGCCACCAAATACGTCAGCAGATTGAACTTGTGTAAATATTATTCTCTCTACGGTGGTATGTGGAATTTATTTTGCGGAGCCGGACACTATCCTGGTGTTCACAAACTTCTATAAATTATTCGGAGAAGGAACCCGCCTTGCAATGCCGAAGACAATATGCGCGCCGGACTCGTCGTCATTGAAGACTGGTTCAGGGGCTACTGAGGGAGTCCTGGACTAGGGGGTGTCCGGATAGCCGAACTATCATCATCGGCCGGACTCCAAGACTATGAATATACAAGATTGAAGACTTCGTCCCGTGTCCGGAAGGGACTTTCCTTGGCGTGGAAGGCAAGCTTGGCAATACGGATATGTAGATCTCCTACCATTGTAACCGACTCTGTGTAACCCTAGCCCTCTCTGGTGTCTATATAAACCGGATGGCTTTAGTCCGTAGAACGAACAACAATCATACCATAGGCTAGCTTCTAGGGTTTAGCCTCCTTGATCTCGTGGTAGATCTACTCTTGTAATACCCACATCGTCAATATCAATCAAGCAGGACGTAGGGTTTTACCTCCATCAAGAGGGCCCAAACCTGGGTAAAACATCGTGTCCCTTGTCTCCTGTTACCATCCGCCTAGACGCACAGTTCGGGACCCCCTACCCGAGATCCACCGGTTTTGACACCGACAGAGACTTACCGGTAACGAAATTGAACTAGGTATTGAGATACCGATGATCGAATCTCGGGCAAGTAACATACCGATGACAAAGGGAACAATGTATGTTGTTATGCGGTTTGACCGATAAAGATCTTCGTAGAATATGTGGGAGCCAATATGAGCATCCAGGTTACGCTATTGGTTATTGGCCGGAAATGTGTCTCGGTCATGTCTACATAGTTCTTGAACCCGTAGGGTCCGCATGCTTAAAGTTTCAATGATGGTTATATTATGAGTTTATGAGTTTTTATGTACCGAAGGTTCTTCGCAGTCCCGAATGTGATCACGGACATGACGAGGAGTCTCGAAATGGTCGAGACATGAAGATTGATATATTGGAAGCCTATATTTGGATATCGGAAGTGTTCCGGGTGAAATGGGGATTTTACCGGAGTACCGAGGGGTTACCGGAACCCCCCGGGGGCTTAATGGGCCATAGTGGGCCTTAGTGGAGAAGAGGAGAGGCGGCCAAGGCAGGGCCACGCGCCCCTCCCCCTAGTTCGGATAGGACAAGGAGAGGGGGTGGCGCCCCCCTTCCTTCCTCTCTCTCTCCCTCCTCTTTCCTCTTTCTCCTAGTCCAACAAGGAAAGGAGGGAGTCATACTCCCGGTGGGAGTAGGACTCCCCATGGTGCGCCTCCTCCCTGGCCGGCCTCCCCCTCCCGCTTGCTCCTTTATATACGGGGGCAGGGGGGAACCTCTAGAGACAAAACAACAGATCATTGATATCTTAGCCGTGTGCGGTGCCCCCCTCCACCATAGTCCTCCTTGATAATATTGTAGCGGTGCTTAGGCGAAGCCCTGCGACGATAGAACATCATCATCGTCACCACGCCGTCATGCTGACAGAACTCTCCCTAGACACTCGGCTAGATCAGAGTTCGAGGGACGTCATCGAGTTGAACGTGTGCTAGAACTCGGAGGTGCCGTGCTTTCGGTGCTTTCTCGGTCGGGCCGTGGAGACGTATGAGTACATCAACCGCGTTGTTCTAACGCTTCTGCTTTCGGTCTACGAGGGTACATGGACAACACTCTCCCCTCTCGTTGCTATGCATCACCATCATCTTGCGTATGCATATGATTTTTTTTGAAATTACTACGTTCCCCAACAGTGGTATCAGAGCCAGGTTTTATGCATAGATGTATATGCACGAGTAGTACACAAGTGAGTTGTGGGCGATACAAGTCATAATGCTTACCAGCATGTCATACTTTGGTTCGGGGGTATTGTTGGATGAAGCGGCCCGGACCGACATTACGCATACGCTTACGCGAGACTGGTTCTACCGACGTGCTTTGCACATAGGTGGCTGGCGGGTGTCAGTTTCTCCAACTTTAGTTGAACCAAGTGTGGCTACGCCCAGTCCTTGAGAAGGTTAAAACAACACTGACTTGACGAACTATCATTGTGGTTTTGATGCGTAGGTAAGAACGGTTCTTGCTCAGCCCGTAGCAGCCACGTAAAACTTCCAACAACAAAGTAGAGGACGTCTAACTTGTTTTTGCAGAGCATGTTGTGATGTGATATGGTCAAGACATGATGCTATATTTTATTGTATGAAATGATCGTGTTTTGTAACCGAGTTATCGGCAACTAGCAGGAGCCATATGGTTGTCACTTTATTGTATGCAATGCAATCGCCCTGTAATTGCTTTACTTTATCACTAAACGGTAGCGATAGTCGTAGAAGCAATAGGTGGCGAAACGACAACGATGCTACGATGGAGATCAAGGTGTCGCGCCGGTGACGATGGTGATCATGACGGTGCTTCGGAGATGGAGATCACAAGTACAAGATGATGATGGCCATATCATATCACTTATATTGATTGCATGTGATGTTTATCCATTATGCATCTTATTTTCCTTTGATTGACGGTAGCATTATAAGATGATCTCTCACTAAATTTCAAGGTATAAGTGTTCTCCCTGAGTATGCACCGTTGCAAAAGTTCTTCGTGCTTAGACACCACGTGATGATCGGGTGTGATAGGCTCTACGTTCAAACACAACGGGTGCAAAACAGTTGCACATGAGGAATACTCAGGTTAAACTTGACGAGCCTAGCATATACAGATATGACCTCGGAACACTAAGATCGAAAGGTCGATCATGAATCATATAGTAGATATGGTCAACATAGTGATGTTCACCATTGAAAACTACTCCATCTCACGTGATGATCGGACATGGTTTAGTTGATTTGGATCACGTGATCACTTAGATGATTAGAGGGATGTCTATCTAAGTGGGAGTTCTTAAGTAATATGATTAATTGAACTTAAATTTATCATGAACTTTGTCTTGGTAGTATATTGCAAATTATGTTGTGGATCAATAGCTCGCGTTGTTGCTTTCATATGTTTATTTTGATATGTTCCTAGAGAAAACTGTGTTGAAGGATGTTAGTAGCAATGATGCGGATTGGATCCGTGGTCTGAGGATTGTCCTCATTGCTACACAGAAGAATTATGTCCTTGATGCACCACTAGGTGACAGACCTATTGGAGGAGCAGATGCAGACATTATGAACGTTTGGCTAGCTCAATATGATGACTACTTGATAGTTTAGTGCACCATGCTTAACAACTTAGAATCGGGACTTCAAAGACGTTTTTGAACGTCATGGACCATATGAGATGTTCCAGGAGTTGAAGTTAATATTTGAAGGAAATACCCGAGTTGAGAGATATGAAGTCTCCAACAAGTTCTATAGCTAAAAAGTTGGAGGAGAATTGCTCAATTAGTGAGCATGTGCTCGGAGTGTCTGAGTACTACAATCGCTTGAATCAAGTGGGAGTTAATCTTCCAGATATGATAGTGATTGACAGAATTCTCTAGTCACCATCACCAAGTTAGTAGAATGATTCCCGAGCTATTCGTGAGTATGCAAAGGATGACAAAAATGATTCCCGAGCTATTCGTGATACTGAAATCAATGAGGGTAGAAATCAAGAAAGAACATCAAGTGTTGATTGATAAGATCACTAGTTTCAAGAAAAGGGCAAAGGGAAAGATATGGAAACTTCAAGTAGAATGGCAAGCAAGTTGTCACTCCCGTGAAGAAGCCCAAAGCTGGAACAAAGCCTGAAACTGAGTGCTTCTACTACAAAGGAAATGGTCATTGGAAGCGGAAATACCCTGAATATTTGGTGGATAAGTAGGATGGCAAAGTGAACAAGGGTATATTTGATATATAGGTTATTGATGTGTACCTTAGTAGTGTTTATAGTATCCCCTGAGTATTTGATACTTGTTCGATTGCTAAGATTAGTAACTCGAAACAGGAGTTACAGAATAAACAGAGACTAGTTGAAGGGGAAGTGACGATGATTGTTGGAAGTAGTTCCAAGATTGATATGATCATCATCGCACACTCCCTGTACTTTCGGGATTAGTGTTAAACCTAAATAAATGTTATTTGGCATTTGCGTTGAGCATGAATATGATTTGATCATGTTTATTGCAATACGATTATTCATTTAAAATCAGAGAATAATTGTTGTTCTGTTTACATGAATAAAACCTTCAATGGTCATACACCCAATGAAAATAGTTTGTTGGATCTCGATCATAGTGGTACGCATATTCATAAATATTGATGCCAAAAGATGCAAAGTTAATAATGATAGTGCAACTTATTTGTGGCACTTCCATTTGGGTCATATCGGTGTAAAGCACATGAAGAAACTCCATAAAGATGGATTTTTGGAATCACTTGGTTATGAATCATTTGATGCTTGTGAAGCGTGCCTTTTGGGCAAGATGACTAAAACTCCATTCTCCAGAACAGTGGAACGAGCTACTGACTTGTTGGAAATAATACATACCGATGTATACGGTCCAATGAGTGTTGATGCTCGTGGCAGGTATCGTTATTTTCTTATTTTCATTGATGATCTGAGCAGATATGAGTATATCTACTTGATGAAATATAAGTCTGAAACAATTGAAAGGTTCAAAGAATTTCAGAGTGAAGTGGAGAATCATCGTAACAAGAAAATAAAGTTTTCTGCGATATGATCATGGAGATGAATATTTGAGTTACCAGTTTGGCCTTCAGTTAAAACAATGTGGAATAGTTTTACAGCTCACGCCACATGGAACACCACAGCGTCATGGTGTGTCCGAACATCGTAACCGCACTTTAGTGGATATGGTGCGATCTATGATGTATATTACCAATTTACCACTATCGTTTTGGGGTTATGCATTAGAGAAAGCTCCATTCACTTTAAATAGGGTACCATATAAATCTGTTGAGACGACACCGTATGAACTATGGTTTAGCAATAAACCTAAGCTGTCCTTTCTTAAAGTTTGGAGTTGCGATGCTTATGTGAAAAAGGTTTCAACCTGATAAGCTCGAACCCAAATCGGAGAAGTGCATCTTCATAGAATACCCATAGGAAACTGTTGGGTACACCTTCTATCACAGATCCGAAGGCAAAACATTCGTTGCTAAGAACGGATCCTTTCTAGAGAAGGAGTTTCTCTCAAAAGAAGTGAGTGGGAGGAAAGTAGAACTTGATGAGGTAAATGTACCTGCTCCCTGATTGGAAAGTAGTTCATCACAGAAATTGGTTTCTGTGACACCTACACTAATTAGTGAGGACGCTAATGATATTGATCATGAAACTTCAGATCAAGTTACTACCAAACCTCGTAGGTCAACCAGACTGAGATTCGCACCAGAGTGGTACGATAATTCTATTCTGGAAGTCATGTTACTAGACCATGATAAACCTACGAACTATGAGGAAGCGATGATGAGCCCAGATTCCGCGAAATGGTTTGAGGCCATGAAATCCGAGATGGGATCCATGTATGAGAACAAAGTGTGGACTTTGATTGACTTGCCCGATGATCGGCAAGCCATAGAAAATAAATGGATCTTCAAGAGGAAGACAAACGCTGATAGTAGTGTTACTATCTACAAAGCTCGACTTGTCGCAAAAGGTTTTTTGACAAGTTCAAGGTGTTGAATACAATGAGATTTTCTCACTCGTATTGATGCTTTTAAGTCTGTCTGAATCATGTTAGCAATTGCCACATTTTATGAAATCTGGCAAATGGATGTCAAAATTGCGTTCCTTAATGGATTTATTAATGAAGAGTTGTATATGATGCAACCAGAATGTTTTGTCAATCGTAAAGGTGCTAAAAAAACGTGCAAGCTCCAGCGATCCATCTATGGACTGGTGCAAGCATCTTGGAGTTGGAATATATGCTTTGATGAGTTGATCAAAGCATATGGTTTTTATTCGGACTTGCGGTGAAGCCTGTAGTTACAAGAAAGTGAGTGGGAGCACTACAGCCTTTCTGATAAATATATGTGAGTGACATATTGTTGATCAGAAATGATGTAGAATTTTCTGGAAAGCATAAAGGAGTGTTTAAAAGGATTTCTTCAAACAAAGACCTCAGTAAAGCTACTTACATATTAAGCAACAAGATCTATTGAGATAGATCAAGACGCTTGATAAGATTTTCAATGAGTACATACCTTGACAAGATTTCGAAATAGTTCAAAATGGAACAGTCAAAGAAGGAGTTCTTGCCTGTGTTGCAAGGTGTGGAGTTGAGTAAGACTCAAAGCCCGACCATGGCATAAAATAGAAAGAGAATGAAAAGTCATTCCCCATGCCTCAGTCATAGGTTCTACAAAGTATGCTATGCTATGTACCAGACCTATTGTATACCTTGCTCTGAGTTTGGCAAGGGAGTACAATTTTGATCTAAGAGTAGATCACTGGACAACGGTCAAGAAAATCCTTAGTGAGGAGTAAGGAAATATTTCTCGATTATGGAGGTGATAAAAGAGCCCGTCGTAAAAAGTTACATCGGTGCAAGCTTTTACACCGATCCAGATGACTCTAAGTCTCAATCTAGATACATATTGAAAGTGGGAGCAATTAGCTAGAGTAGCTCCGTGCAGAGCATTGTAGACATAGAATTTTTGCGAAATACATAGGGCTCTGAATGTGACAGACCCATTGACTAAACTTCTCTCAGGAGCAAAACATGATCACACCTTAGTACTCTTTGGGTTTTAATCACATAGCAATGTGAGCTAGATTATTGACTCTAGTAAACCCTTTGGGTGCTGGTCACATGACGATGTGAACTATGGGTGTTAATCACATACAGATGTGAATGTTAGTGTTAAATCACATGGTGATGTGAACAAGATTATTGACTCTAGTGCAAGTGGGAGACTGAAGGAAATATGCCCTAGAGGCAATAATAAAGTTATTATTTATTTCCTTATTTCATGATAAATGTTTATTATTCATGCTAGAATTGTATTAACCAGAAACATAATACATGTGTGAATACATAGACAAACATAGTGTCACTAGTATGCCTCTACTTGACTAGCTCATTGATCAAAGATGGTTGAGTTTCCTAACCATGGATATATGTTATCATTTGATCAGTGGGATCACATCATTAGAAGAATGATGTGATTGACTTGACCCATTCCGTTAGCTTAGCACTTGATCGTTTAGTATGTTGCTATTGCTTTCATCATGACTTATAGATGTTCCTATAACTATGAGATTATGCAACTCCCGTTTACCAGAGGAACACTTTGTGTGCTACCAAACGTCACAACGTAACTGGGTGATTATAAAGGTGCTCTACAGGTGTCTTTGAAGGTACTTGTTGGGTTGGCGTATTTCGAGATTAGGATTTGTCACTCCGATTGTCGGAGAGGTATATCTGGGACCTCTCGGTAATGCACATCACTATAAGCCTTGCAAGCAATGTGACTAATGAGTTAGTTGCGGGATGATGCATTACATAACGAGTAAAGAGACTTGCCAGTAAAGAGATTGAACTAGGTATTGAGATACCGACGATAGAATCTTGGGCAAGTAACATGCCGATGACAAAGGGAACAACGTATGTTGTTGTGCGGTTTGACCGATAAAGATCTTCGTAGAATATGTGGGAGCCTATATGAGCATCCAGGTTCCGCTATTGGTTATTGACCGGAGACGTGTCTCGGTCATGTCTACATAGTTCGCAAACCCGTAGGGTTCGCACGCTTAAAGTTTCAATGACGGTTATATTATGATTTTATGAGTTTTGATGTACCGAAGGTTGTTCGGAGTCCCGTATGTGATCACGGACATGCCGAGGAGTCTCAAAATGGTCGAGACATGAAGATTTATATATTGGAAGCCTATATTTGGATATCGGAAGTGTTCCGGGTGAAATCAGGATTTTACCGGAGTACCGAGGGGTTACCGAAATCCCCCAGGGGGCTTAATGGGCCATAGTGGGCCTTAGTGGAGAAGAGGAGAGGCGGCCAGGGCAAGGCCGCGCACCCCTCCCCCCTAGTCCAAATAGGACAAGGAGAGGGGGGTGGCACCCCCCTTCCTTCCTCTCTCTCCCTCCTCTTTCCCCCCTTCTCAGGACTCCCCATGGCGCGCCTCCTCCCTGGCCGGCCGCCCCTCCCCCCTTGCTCCTTTATATACGGGGGCATGGAGGCACATCTAGAGACAAAACAACACATCATTGATCTCTTGGCAGTGTGCAGTGCCCCCCTCCACCATAGTCCTCCTCGATAATATTGTAGCGGTGCTTAGGCGAAGCCCTGCAACGGTAGAACATCATCATCGTCACCACCCCGTCATGCTGACGGAACTCTCCCTCAACACTTGGCTGGATTGGAGTTTGAGGGACGTCATCGAGCTGAACGTGTGCTAGAACTCTGAGGTGTCGTGCTTTCGATGCTTGATCGGTCGGGCCGTGAAGACGTACGACTACATCAACCACGTTGTTCTAACGCTTCCGCTTTCGGTCTACGAGGGTACGTGGGCAACACTATCCCCTCTCGTTGCTATGCATCCCCATGATCTTGCGTGTGCGTAAGAATTTTTTTGAAATTACTATGTTCCCCAACAAACGCGCCGCCACCGGCCGCCTCCGCCGGTCGCCGCCGCTCCCCTCTCCCTCTTCCGCTCCACCTCTCCACCACCCGTCCCCTGCGTTCTGCTGTCCTAGCCACCGCCGCACCCAGCCGCCACCACCGTCGGCCCGTGTCGCCGCTCATCCCCTCGCCTCTGAACTCGCTCCTGCCACAGCATCGTCGCCTCTCCTCCCTGGCCGCCATCGCGCCCTCTCCCCAGTCGCCGATGTCGCTGCGATGTCTTCTGCCGCATCGTTCACGCCCTCGCCCCCAGCCGCCACCGCCCTATGATGTCTTCTGCCGCATCGTCTCACTTCGGCTACATGTACGCGGACATGCCGGCACCCTTCACCCACATGCAGTCGGCCCCATCGATGGTTGGCGGCGACGCTCTGCCTGCTCAGGTTCAGCCCCTCGGCAGCTTCACCACACCGCAGGTTTTTCCGGCGGGCCATCCAGCCTACTTCACTGTGCTGCCGCAGCCAGCCGGTGCCGGCTCCATGGGTCTTCTTGCCACGCTGACGGCCGACGACCATGCTTCGCCCGCCCTAGTTCAGTTCTATGGCAGCTTCTCGCCTCACTGTCGGTCTCACCGCCATGGGACCCCACTTCTTTGACTGCACTGCACTCGGCCCCATTAGCGGCGGCGCTTGGTACCGACGGCGCTTGGTACATGGACTCGGGCGCCACCGCCCACATGACATCTCATATCCCGGTACTCTAACCTCCTCCACTCCGGTTGATTCTCCTACTCGCATCACTGTTGGTAATGGTTCCTTTTTACCTATCACACATGTTGGCCGTACACCTTGTATCTGTTCGTCGTCTTGCTCGTGAGAATCGCATTACCGTTGAATTTGATGATGTCGGTTTTTCTGTGAAGGACGCCAGTACTCAGATGGTCATTCACCGTTGCGATAGTCTTGACGAGTTCTATCCGGTGCACTCCTCCGCCACCGCCTCCACCACCCCAGTCGCCCTCGCCGCCGGTGTCGACCTTTGGCATGCTCATTTGGGACACCCGAACCCCACCACTTTGCGTCAAATTCTTAAGAGTTTTTCCTTCTCATACAATAAGATCAACGACCATACTTGTGAGGCTTGTCGTGTTGGCAAGCACGTCCGTCTTCCGTTTAGCGCATCTACCACTATTTCCACTTTTCAGTTATTGCATAGTGATGTTTGGAGATCCCCGGTTGCAAGCAACACGTGCTACCTATACTATTTGGTGATCTTAGATGATTTCTCTCATTATGTGTGGACATTTTCTCTTTGTCGCAAGTACGACGCCCTTGCCACACTCACCGCCTTTTATTCCTATGTCACCACACAGTTCGGTCGTCCTATCCTTGCATTACAAACTGACAACGGAAAATAGTTTGACAACGCTGCTATTGGTAACATTCTAGCCTCCCACGACACTATCTTCCGCATCAGTTGTCCCTACACGTCCCAAAAAAAGGCCGTGCAGAACGTATCCTTCGCACTCTTAATGATTGCGTCCGCGCGTTACTCTTTCACTCTTACGTGTCTCCCCGGTTTTGGCCGGACGCTCTCGCCACCGCCACCCTCCTCACCAACATCCGCCCGTGTCTCCCATGCTGGAACTATGCCACTCAGCATCTCCTCTTTGGTGCGTCCCCATCTTATGATGGCCTTCGCATCTTTGGCGGTCTCGGCTATCCTAGCATCACCGCCATTGCGCCTCATGAGCTTGCACCTCACTCTGTCGCTTGCATCTTTATCGGCTACCCACCTAACACTAAAGGCTACCGCTGTTACGACCCTGTCTCACATCGTGTATTCACCTCCCGACAAGCTTACTTTGATGAGAAGGTGTTTCTCTTTCAGCAGCAGGTACCTCTCGTCAACCCGTCACCGCCGGCCGATGGCAGCACTTCGGCAACCCCGTTTGGTGGACGGCCCCGCTCGGCTCTTGGACCGCCTCCGAGCTTTGGTAGTTCTCGTGCCGTGGGAGGAGCTGCGCCTCGCGCCCCCACCATGCCCTCGCCGTCGACGCCGGCCTCGTCGTCGGCTCCCTCCCCGGTCGCCTCGCCGCCGTCTTTGCTAGCCGTCTCATCGGCCGCTTTGCCGGCGGCCTCGCCGGCCTCGGCTGCCCCTTTGTCGGCTGCTGGCTTGGCCATCGCCGCTGGCTCATGCGCTGTTGCCGTCTCGGAGGCTGCCGCAGGCCCTGCCACCGTCACTCGCCCGCCCACCACTGCGACCCCTGCCGCCACTGCTGCCCCGCCTCTTGGTGTGATGACTTGCGCCCGGGCCGTGTACTCTGGCCGAACAGACGCTACTCCTTCGAGGAGTATGTGTGCGCCGCCTCAACTTATATGCTGTCACCCATCCCCACCTCCGCTCGTGCTTCCCTTCGGGATCCCCACTAGCTCGCAGCAATGCAGGAGGAGTTCGATGCCCTGCAGCGCAACCGCACATGGCATCTTGTTCCGTGGCCCCCTCATGCCAACGTCATCACTTGCAAGTGGGTGTTCCGCTACAAGACTCGCCCGGATGGTTCTCTCCAGCGCTACAAGGCTCGATGGGTGGTCCATGGATTTTGGCAGCGTGCGCACGTGAACTTCACCGACACTTTCGCTCCGGTTGTGAAACCGGGCACGATCTGCACCGTGCTTTAGTTGGCGGTCTCGCGAGCCTGGCCTGTGCATTAGTTGGATGTCTCCAACGCCTTCTGGCACGGTCATCTTACCGAGCAGGTGTTCTGGAGCAGCCCACTGGTTTCATCGACGCTGAGCATCCGGACTTCATGTGCTTGCTCTGCCGTTCTCTTTATGGGTTGAAGCAGGTGCCACGGGCTTGGTACCAGTGTATCGCAGCCTTCCTGTAGTCTCTGGGCTTTTGTTCCACTTGCTCCGATGCCTCACTCTTTGTGTATCATCAGGGAGCTGATAGTGCATATCTGCTGCTCTATGTCGACAACATCATCCTCACGGCGTCCGCCCCGAGCTCCTTCCGGCTGACGGCTCGTCTTTGTGATGAGTTCGCCCTCAAGGACTTGGGGCCTCTGCACTACTTTCTCGGCATCGAGGTGGTCCATTGAGCTGACGACTTTTTTCTGCATCAGCAGAAGTACGCCCATCAGCTTCTGCAGCATGCCGGTATGCTTAACTACAAGCCGGTGTCCACCCCCATCGACACGAAGGCGAAGGTCTCTGCTATGGAGGGGTCTCTCGCATCCGATGCAGCGTTCTATCGCTCCATTGTTTGTGCTTTACGGTACCTGACGCTGACCCGACCAGACCTGTAGTACGCGGTTCAGCAGGTGTGCTTCCACATGCACTCACCGCGTAACTCTCATTGGACCTTGGTGAAGCGTATTCTCCGTAACATATGCGGCACCATGTCCTTGGGACTCACCCTGACGGCCTCCGCCTCCACCGACCTCGTGACCTACTGGGACGCTGACTGGGCAGGCTGCCCGGACACCTGATGCTCTACGTCTGGCTATTGCGTCTACCTTGGGCCCTCGTTGATCTCTTGGTCATCGAAGCGATAGCCCACGGTCTCCCGCTCCAGCGCCGAGGCAGAGTATCTGGTTGTGGCTAACGCTGTGCCGAATGCTCTTGGATTCATTAGCTGCTCCAGGAGTTGCTTTGTGATGTTCACAAGTCCACTGTTGTGTACTGCGATAATGTTAGTGTGGTCTACCTCTCCACCAACCCAGTGCACCATCAATGTACGAAGCATATTGAGCTCGATATTCACTTCGTGCGAGAGCAGGTTGCCCTTGACCGTGTTCGGGTTCTCCATGTTCCGACGATGCAACTGTTTGCTAATGTGTGCCTACTTCCGTCTTCGAGATGTTTCGGTCCAGTCTCTGTGTCTCCGACGAAGCTTCGACTACGGGGGGTGTTGAGTATACATGTGTTGCATGTATTATGTATATTGTGGCCTACCTCCTAGTTGTGTATAGTTGAGGTCGAGGCCTACCTGCACATATATATACGTGCACCAGCACCCAATCAATACAACGAATATTGTATTGCCAAACCATCTCTCTACAATTATAAGAAAATATTTTAGGAGCTTGCAAAGGTTGGTCACCAAAAAACATCAAATTCTCTCCATACAAAACGAAATACAAATGATGCTCTGCACCCACGTTACTGTTCACATGTTTTCAACACAAACTTTGGTTTTTTTTACAAAGCTCCTCGGATGTCATTTCGTCGCTAAATTTTACAACCACCTAAAACATTTGGTCAAAATCACATCCACAAAGTTTCAGTTTTTTTAATGTTTTGCGAAGTTTTTTTATCGTGGGTGCACCAGGGGTGCCATGTGCATGGGTGCACATAAACCACTCTCTATCATCCAAATAATCCATGTGTGTTGTATATTTCATCTGTCCTTCATGTGGAAGTGTAATCACTTGGGTCAACCGCGCGGCATGGCCACTTGTACGGAGGGCTGTAGGCAGAATGGCTTCTCTCTGCCTTTTCTCAGCTTTTGTGAATAAGTGCAGGTCCCGGCATGATATGACATCTATCCAAGTTTTTGAACTTTCCAATTATTTTTCTTCAGAAAATTGGTTATTTATAAAGAAAAGTATTTTGAATTATACAAAATTTAAAATTCTCAAATTTTACATTTCCAAATATTTAACGCGGATTATCTGATAGTTAGAAATCCCCAAAAACCAGTCGCGGTTTTCTGAAAGTTTTCTCTTTGCTAAACTTGCGAAAAAATAAAAGTTTGACTAGACATTGACTTTTAAAGTGGGAAAACACATAGTGGGAAAGTGACCAGTCGGGTCTTCCCAAGCAGGACCACCAAATAGGAAACCATGTAAGAGAGTTCTAGAAAGTGCAAGAAACAGAGCGATATAAAAGAGACAAAAAATGTGTTATATGTGAACGCAAAGTTTCTGCTCCCAAGCTCAAATGAGCTCGGTGAGCAGTAAAATCGAAAAAAAGGCAGATTTTTTCTTCAGAAAAATCCATTTTTTGGGAGAAACATTAACAAAAGTTCTAAGTACTTGCCAAAATTATTCATGAAATCACATTCCTAGAAGGCGTGGCAAAGAAAAACAAAATCGGTACTCTGAAAATGCTACTTTCAAAAGCATTTTTGGAGCACTGAATTTCTTTTTTTGCCACGCCTTATAGGAATGTGATTCCATGTTGCATTTTTGCAAGCACTTAGAACTTTTGTCAATGTTTCTCCCTGAAAATTTTGGATTTTTTTGATTTTTTTTCTTCTGATTTTACTGTTCACCGAGCTCATTTGAGCTCGGGAGTAGAAAGATGCTTTCGGTTATATGTTTTCATCTCTAATATCATAGCAAGTCTACCAGATCCTTGCATATGTCTACCATATATACATGCACTAGTGATTGGGGCAGGGGCGGTAGCAGGTGGGGTGCACCCCTTTCACTTTCCTATTTGTAGTATGTACTTGCATAATCGATAGTTTCGTTATTCCATTCACAATATTACATGGATAATACATAGGCATCACCATTACTGTAGCAGCTGATTAGGGATGAGTTACAAATATGACTACAACATCTCAATGAAAGATTTAAATTTTTCCTTCAAAACCCATAACTGAATTACTGTCATCTGCACATAAAGACTTGTAGTCTAACCACTGAGCCTTCTCTTGGATTCACATATGTAAGCGTAGGTGATGACGGAAACTACAACTGCGAATACAATGGTAGTTTTCCTGACAACCATCTTGGCTTTGTATCTCGATGTCCATGCCAGTAAAGTAGAGCTCAGAAATCTTCTTGTACAAATCCGCGTAGTACCTGAAGAATGCGTCCTGCCAATGTATCCAATAAGCCAATGAAGATGAACTAAACTCCTTTTTACCTTTGCGTATAATTCAACTAAGGTATGGAAAGTTGGATCCTCCACGAGAACTCACTACAAGAAATATGTCAACTTGTGACCTTCTGTCAGTGACCCTAGAAGAATTGGTCATAAATCTATGACCATTTGAGACCAATTGGTCAAAAGCTGTTCGGGGGGCTCCAAACACTGAACTATAACGACCATTTTGGTCAGAAAGGTCGTAATTTCCTTACACGAAATGGTCATAAAGCAGATAGCACTGGTCCGCTGCCTTATTTCTAGCTGATCATGACCAATATAGATGGCCATAACCTTATAAATTGTGGTGGGTTGCTATGACTAGGTGCCACCTCATCAGTTTTGCCTATGTGTCATGTGCATGTGTCAATTTTTGCCCTAGGTTGTGGAGCAACCTATATTTCTGTCATTCCCAAAATTCCCAAAAAAATCTCATAAATTCTTTGGGTCATATCTTCGTCAAATATGTAAAAAATGTTCCTTGCCTAGTTCAAAAATAATTCAACAATATTCATTTTCCTATTCTTTTCAAAACAACACTTTGTGAAGGAAGTGCTATTTATATATTCTGGATTGCCCTCAAAAATTTTGGGCACTATTTCCTATCCAAATCATTGCCTCATGACAAAATTCAGCTCCATTTGCCCAGTAAATCTTCCTCGGCAGATTCCCAAAGTTTTTGTCCACCTAGAACCTTTGTGAAATAAGTACTAGCTATGCTTATCCTAATGAGTTGAATTTTTGCCACATATTCTATATTCATATGTATCTTACCAAAACCAAATTTGAGCTCATTTCAATTAGCCATTTTCTCTCACTAATTTTCCGAAGTTTCTGTCCAGAGAAGAGCATTGTGAAGGAAGTGCTATTTATATATTCTTGATTGCCCTCAAAAATTTTGGGCACTCCTTCCTATCCAAATCATTGCCTCATGACAAAATCCAGCTCCATTTGCCCAGTAAATCTTCCTCGGCAAATTTCCAAACTTTTTGTCCACCTAGAACCTTTGTGAAAGAAGTACTAGCTATACATATCCTAATGAGTTGAATTTTTGCCACATATTCTATATGCCTATGTAACTTACCTACACAAAATTTTAGTTCATTTCCTTTAGCCAATTTCTCTCACTAAGTTTCCAAAGTTTTTGTCCAGAGAAGAGCATTGTGAAGGAAGTACCACTTTGGCATGTCCAAATGGTATCCATTTTCTATAGTGCTTTCCTATGCCCAAATAAACATCTTCCACCAAATTTCAGCTCAATCCACTCATTATTTTGAGCCCAGCTTCAACATTCGTATTTATGTCCAGTGTGGTACTTTGCAAAGCAAGTACCACCTAGGCTCCTCCTTTTGAGCTAAAAATTTGTGAAGAAAGTCTTCTTAGTAACTGATCATCCTCACCCAAAACTCACGCCCATTAGCAATGTGCATTTCCCGTACCGCTAATCAAACACTTTGCTGCTAATTCATGTTTGAGCACAGTTCAGTCTCCTCGTGAGAATCTTATGTTGTAATTTTCATCCTAGCACCTACCTGGGGAGTTCCAAACCCACTAGACATGCCTAGGCCGCCTAGAACGCATAAAAACACCACGGTCATGCGGTGACCACGCGGCGGGCATGCGAGTTTACGCGCTCTGGAGTTGGGGCCCTCGGCCACTGTCTAAACCTCGACGTATCGCCACCAAACCATGTATTTTTGATTAAATAGATACTTATGTACCTAGAAATGATTTTTTTTTAAATAAAGAGCAAACTATGAGGCAGCTGTAGTTCAAATTTGACCCGCTTCCTCCTGAATTGACGGAAATTTGTCTTTTTCACGAGAGGTGGATCAAACCTTTTCACACCCAACCATTTGGTCAATTATGCATTAAATATGTCCTAGTATTTTAGAAAATTGATTTGGTACAATTTTGCAACAAATATTTGGTAGGTCCTTCACAAAAAAAAACTCATTTTGGGCACTTGAAAAATGGAAAAAGATTTTATATGCAAAGAAAATGATAACTTCCATAGGCAAGATTGTTTGTCATTCCAAGATGCACCCTTGTGCACAATATGAGATCATTTGAACAAACTATGCCATGAATGTGGCCATAAGATTGATAATTTGGCTTGAAAGCCATGAATCTTCACACATGATAGCTCATTTCTGAGAACACATTTTCAAAAAGAATTGCCATATTACAAGTTTATTATTTTTCCTGGTAACTTGGTAACATATAATGACACAATGCGAAGGTTTTCCAATTTTTTAATTTTTTATGCCCGTTTCAAAATGCGGTCAAAACGGCGGGCATGACCGTTCCTAGCTAGTGGTTGAATCTTGGGTTTTTTTAGTGTTTCTCTTATTAAATAGATAATTATGTACCTAAAAATGATTTTTGTAAAAAATAAAGAGCAAACTATGAGACAGCTACAGTTCAAATTTGACCCGCTTCCTCCTGAATCGGCGGAAATTTGGCTGTTTCACGAGAGGTGGATCAGAGCTTTTCACACCCAAACATTTGTTCTATTGTGCATTAAATATATCCTAGTATTTTAGAAAATTGATCTGGTACAATTTTGCAACAAATATTTGGTAGGTCCTTCACAAAAAAGCTCATTTTGGGCACTCGAAAAATGGAAAATGATTTTTTCGTGCAAAGAAAAAGATAACTTCCTTAGGCAACATTGTTTGTCATTCCAAGATGCACCCTTGTGCACATATGAGATCATTTGAACAAACTATGCCATGAATGTGGCCATAAGATTGATCATTTGGCTTGAAAGCCATGAATCTTCACACATCATAGCTCATTTCTGAGAACACCTTTTTGAAAGAATTGCCATATTACAAGTTTATTATTTTTCCTGTTAACTTGGTCACATATAATGACACAATGCAAAGGTTTTCCAATTTTTTGATTTTTTTGATTTTTTATGCCCGTTTCAAAATGCGGTCAAAACGGCGGGCATGACCGTTCCTAGCTAGTGGTTGAATCTTGGATTTTTTTGGGTGTTTCTCTGATTAAATAGATACTTATGTACCTAAAAATGATTTTTGTAAAAAATAAAGAGCAAACTATGAGGCAGCTGAAGTTCAAATTTGACCCGCTTCCTACTGAATCGGCGGAAATTTAGCTTTTTCACGAGAGGTAGATCAAAGCTTTTCTCACCCAACCATTTGGTCAATTGTGCATTAAATATGTCCTAGTATTTTAGAAACTTGATTTGGTACAATTTTGCAACAAATGTTTGGTAGGTCCTTCACAAAAAAAGCTCATTTTGGGGACTCACAAAATGGAAAATGATTTTTTCGTGCAAATAAAATGATAACTTCCTTAGACAACATTGTTTGTCATTCCAAGATGCACCCTTGTGCAAAATATGGGATCATTTGAACAAACTATGTCATGAATGTGGCCATAAGATTGATCATTTGGCTTGAAAGTCATGAATCTTCAGACATGATAGCTTATTTCTGAGAACACTTTTTTAAAAGAATTTCCATATTACAAGTTTATTATTTTTCCTGATAACTTGGTCACATATAATGACAAAATGCGAAGGTTTTCCAATTTTTTGTTTTTTTTTAATTTTTGTGTCTGTTTCAAAATGCGGTCAAAACGGCGGGCATGACCGTTCCTAGCTAGTGATTGAATCTTGGATTTTTTTTTGGGTGTTTCTCTGATTAAATAGATACTTATGTGCCTAAAAATGATTTTTGTAAAAAATAAAGAGCAAACTATGAGGCAGCTGCAGTTCAAATTTGACCCGCTTCCTACTAAATCGGTGAAATTTCTCTTTTTCATGAGAGGTGGATTAAAGCTTTTCACACCCAACCATTTGGTCAATTATGCATTAAATATGTCCTAGAATTTTAGAAAATTGATTTGGTATAATTTTGCAACAAATATATTGTAGATCGTTCACAAAAAATCTCACTTTGGGCACTCGAAAATGATTCTCCTGTAAAAAAACTAATTTGTGAGAACACTTTTTGAAGTTATTTGTTTTATTCAAAGTTTGTTATTTTTACTGAAAAGTAGGTCACACTTGGTGATACAATGCAAAGTTTTTTTTCTATTTAGTTTTATAAACTTTCTAGACCGTAAAATAGTGGGCATAATTTTATCATTTTATTTTTAATCGATTACGACCAATTTGAATGGTCATACATCATCAAAGGGCTACTGCATTCTGATTGGTCCAAAAGCATATCACACGGATCATGGATTAATCACCGTCGGATGATACGGATCGGACGGCAGCCCATGTCCCACCCACCCATGTGCCACCCACCCATGTCCCACCTACCTAGACCAGATCCACCACCCACCCCTATCTAGTCCTCGTCCCACCCACCCAGATCCATCCCCTCCCCTCGTCTCTCACATCGCCGCTGCCACCCACTCACCACCACTGATAGTTAATTAAGATTCCATTTCAAAGGCGCTACTTTGTTTCGCAAGCCTTTGTCAGCCCCGTCTCTCCCACAGCTCGCCGCCGGCAGCCTCTCCCCTCCCCTCAAGCGGACCCCCACCCATCCATCTCTCTCTCCTGTAACTTTTCTCTCTCTCCCGGGATACATCTCTGCCGCCACAGATGTTAGCCAGTTCCGGCGTTCTCCGGCAACAGCCGCCACCGTGCAATACCGTCCCAAGCTCACCTTGCTCCACTGGGTCTTTTCCCCCGGCGGGATTCGCCGCTCCCGGCCTTCAACTCTCACCGCAACCCTCCTCGTGGCTAGGTTTCGGGTGCGGTGGCGCCTCCATCGCGGGCGCGGCTCCGACGACCCGGCGGCTCCTCCCCGACTCTTACCTCGCCCCCGCACGTAACTAAGCCCCATGGATGGTGCTCCCCCCGGTGGCCATGGGGTGCTCGAGCTCCTCCTCCACACGCGCCAGGTGTTCTTCCTCGACCCAGACAGTGAGGGATTCCTTCTGGGTTTTCACCAAGGTAAGGCCCAGTGATCTATTTTCTTCGTGTTCCTTTTAGTGCACCTACAGTCAAGAGCGACTTATGATATCCTCAGTTCGCTTGGTTTGTGCAATATTTGATTGGATCTTCTAGTGCATGGGTGGTCGGTAGCGAAGTAAACTGAAACATATGGTGTTGTCCGAATGATGCTACTAAAACACGATCCATTACCACTGTGCTCATGTTGCTGCATTTTTAAGGATGTATAAGTTCAGTTTCTGGATGGTGCCGTGTAGATCGGTTCGACCGTATGACACCTGTAGTTAAGCAGCACTTGATTAGGTAACTGTACTTTTGGCAAATATTTAGCATGACTTGGTAATACAGAGAAGGATCCCAAAACTTCTTTATAAGAGTGTTTGTTGAGTAGCTAAAGTAGAGAAGTGATGCAGATGGTTTGTCCATATTATTGGAAACCATCACACGGATGTGGTTCCATACTTCCATAGCTTCGATCACAAGAATAACCCACTACGAAAGACGTAGGGCGTTAATGTAGGTAATACACTAGATAGTATGTGCATTGCTGCACTATTAACTTAGTTAAGATGCCATGATAAATATCATCCTCTCTATAGCAACCAGATTTGGATCACTAGTTCTCTCCTGGCATTATTATACATGGATCCAATCCAAGACTGTATACCTTCGGCTCAAAATTATTACATGCATAGAACTAATGCTTTGGTTAGTTGCAATCTGTTCATAGTACTTCCAATCAAGTTGAACTGGTATTGGTATTTCTCTAAAACATATGTTCACTGCAATAATTGTCCCAAGAAATCCCATTCTCTCATCACTGCCTTGTAATTTGTAAAAACATTTGAATACTATTGGTAATATGTTTGTTCCCCCTTGTTTGTCCTGCAGGTTAGTGAGCAACATCATGAGGAGGAGCTCAACCAGGCCACCATGATGCACCGCCACAGTAGTAGGTAGCACGTCCATCTCCCTCTCCCTATTCTGCCACCTAAAATCAATAGAGCTAGGCAGCCAGCTAATCCTGTCCGGCGTGTGTAGTAGTAATAGACGATAGGTTATGTGTTTCTGAACTCTGCTACTTCTGCATATTCTTATATATAGAATAAAACAGCTCCTCTAACATTGCATATGGACAGTGCGCTGTTCATTACAATGATCTAAAACACATCTTACATTCGATTACAGAGGGAGCACTTTTTCAGTGTTTACATGTCAGTTGTTCTAAATTCCCAGTCAGTCACAACTAACAAGTAACTGCGAAACTATGCAGACTTCTCCCCGTGCGAAAGACTGAACCTGACCAGAGTGGCACTGGGCAGACTTCTCCCCGTGCGAAAGACTAGGAGGTCGTGCAGCTCACCGCGTGGCCTGCCTAGGGTTTCTAGTGGCTACACGCCGGCCACGGGTCTCTGAACACCATGAAGGCGGCGGTGCTGATTCGGTTCGATCCTCAAGGTAGCCCTTCCCTTCCCCTTCTCTCTTTGATTCGATCCGATCTGGCAGCCATGGATGAAACACTCACCACAGTGTATGTTGCTCTATTCTTCGTGTTTTGCTGTGCTGCAGGAAACCCATGGATCTTACTACAGGAGTTTGGTTTTGGAGAACCAACCTAAGATGCAGGAGGTAGTTCTTGGGCCGTGCTCTGCTCGAGCAAGAGGGGCAGGAGGGGTTTGCTCCTCTGATCCTAGGGCGGCCAAGAGGTCCTGCCCCGAGCTTAAGCACGTCCACGCCGACCCACCACTACAGGTAGCATCTCCAACTCCCTCTCATCTTCCTCTGCTCGCTACTGCTGCTAAGTTGAGGAATAGTTGATGCAAATCTTGGTTGTGTCAAGGAATTCAAGAGGTATTTGTATGAACAAGTCCACTTTATTTATTTATTTATTTAGTTAGTACCAAACAGAGAGAGAGTAAATGAGCTCCAGATTGGTCAATTTTGCTGCTACAACATGGATTTGTATCTATGCAACCATCTCCATGTTGTTTGTATTGTTTGGATTGCAAGAAATTCAGTTTTGGGTGACCTGCACTTAGTTTAACTTCTCTGGATAATCAACCATTTGACCTAAATATGTTGTGTACATTCTGAACTCCCCATCACAATTGCTATGTATATGCAGCAGGGCAATACATAGCATTATAAGTTAAATTCTTGCTTGCTCTGTTTGTCAACCTTTGCTTTTTTTGTTTGGTTTGGATGCAGCAGGTGTCGTCCTTCCATGGATGAGGAGGACAACGACCTGGACCTTGACGGCGATGTTGTCAACCCCGCACAAGGTCGCTCGCACCCAATAAATTTTTTTTCAAGTTACCGCAGTTGTTTTTGCAATCCGCTCATTGTTCAGTAAACTGATTACTACTGTTTGTGAACATAGCCTCCTTGTTCACCAAATGAAGAATCCTCCCAAGAATTTGACCATTTTCATTTGTAAAAAATGAATGGCTGCTACTGTTTCTAGTTTTAGGTTGGGATGAGATGTGCGTTTGCATGCTTGTGCTTATGTGGTTGATGATCACATATGTACTAGTATTGTTGGTGTTGGTCATGAAGTTTCGATTATGTATGTTGAATTTGCAACCCAATGAAAGTATTAGTATTAGAATGCCACATATTTATTAGGATGTGGCTGAAACCATTGGTTGATCTTCCTGGACATGTTTTGTTGCTATCAATATTTGTCCCATGTTTTGTTTCCTTGCATACTTATTACTACAATCTTTACCATTGCTATTGTCATATGTACTAGTTGTGGTTCCCTCAAATTGACTAGTTTTGTAGAATATCTCTTTTCACATGTACACTACAACACCTTTGTACTATTGTTGTTGTTGTATGGCAAACAACACAGGCAAATCATATTTGTGATGCAGTTTCTGTAACTTGGCATTTCTATATGGCATGTTTATATTATTATACATTGTGGCGTTCCATACATTTGTTGCTGGTTGAACATGATCCTTGGTTTGATATAAAAGTAGAACAATTCATTGCTAGTTTAATGCTCCAGCATTGATATATGATAACACTCCATTCATGCTTGCTGGCCCACACCTTGGTCGGGTTCTTTCGCAGACCCGATGATGCCATGATGCTTACCTTGCTGGAGTGCTTCAACCCCGACAATGTCACCATATTCACAGTCTTGAGGTAGCCGTGCTGCAACTGCATCAACGCTATCTTCTCTGACTAGATAAGTCTTCGGTCTATCCCATCATTTTCTTCTGTTACTTGGTCGATGGGCCATGATGCCATGACATATATTATTGTGTTGATTCCCTATGTGATGCAGAAGCTATGGTGTTTTCTTTTGAGTCCATTGTAAATTGTAATTGATAATGATTTGTGTAAAATTAGTGTAGAACATGTCTTGTTATCTTAAATCGTCTCTGCCGTGCTTAATGAACCGTCTAACATTGAGTCATTTTCTGCGTTCAACATCTAGAACCATTCTAGGAGTTTTGGTATTCATGCAACAATTGTGCGTTCTTGTCTCTTGTGTTGTTTCTGTGAGCTAGTCCTTCTGGTTGTTATTGTTACATGTTACATGTAGAGATGCTTCATGAGTCCCTAGCTGCTTTCTATATTTGTTTTATTTTGTTTCTAACTCTTTTGGTTTATTGTTAGATGCCTTTGTTCAGCCTGTATGGATATATCCAAAATTGGTGTTCCTCTAATTTAAGGAGCTCCAGCCTGAAAGTGAAGAAGTCAAGAGTATATTTCTAGTAGTAGTTATATGTTGTGATAGTAAGACATGTAATGGTGAAATGAATTATGTAAATATTGTGCTATTAGCCAAAATTGGCATGTGGTTTGATAATTTTCATTTCTTTGTTGTTCTCACTGAAATAATTGTGTGGAAATTGAAACCTGGGCTCTCTTTAATTAGAACCTGACAAGTGGGACCTAATAGTATTTGGTATCTAAAAAGGCCATTTTTCAAATAATATTCACAGGAAAAAAAATCTGAAAATTAAGGAAATGGGCTTTAAAGAAGCCGAGGCCCAATTGAGAAATAGATGCGACCATAAAAGAAATGGTCTAAAAAAGGATCACGGCCTTGGAAATAGAAAGGCTGAATTGTTGGGCCAGGCCCATATAGCTGACCAAAATTAATTAGAAAAAATATATAAAAAAGGCTGAATTGTTGGGCTCGGCCCATGTAAAACACCAAGTTGGACCGGGCTGAATCTTATCAATGACCTTTTCAATTGGTCGCAATTTTGCCACGTCAGGTTGCCACGTCGGATCCGACGTGGCCTGGGCAGACAGCCAGTGACCAAAACAGAAGGTCGTAGGATCCACGACCTTTTGTTTTGGTCGTAAACGTCTATGACCTTATCCCGAAGAAGGTCGTTAATTTCAGTTTACGACCGCCAGCTTTTGACCATCTGTTTTTGGTTATAAAAAGGTCGCAAATGGAAAACAATGACCATTCAGTGACCAATAGTGATGGTCGCAAGTTGAAGTATTTCTTGTAGTGACTTTGTATGTAAGCAGCTTTTGGAGTCCGTTGCAGTCCCCTTTCAGAAGCTCACTATAGCATATACAAAAGATGAAGTCCAGTGATGTACAACTTCAAAATTTTGCATTGATGACATTACAACTACATAATATTAAGCCAATGTGCAATCTACAACCGTGGCGATTAAGCTTACATGAAGTAGGGATTATCAAACTTGAGAGGATTATTTGTCCAAGCATAGTCGAATCCCAAGCTATCCGGACGAGCCTTTCCCCTAAAAATGTACTCCCTCCGTCCCATTATATAACAATGTTTTTGACACTAGTGTAGTTTCACTCTTATATTATGGGACACAGGAAATACATACCAAGCAAATTGAGTCAATTTACACTCTAAAATGTGTCTATATACATCCATATTAGTCCCTATTGAAATCTCTAAGAGGTCTTATATTTAGAAATCGAGGGAGTACATTATATGAGATATAGTTGTACAAAAAATTATAGACACTTACAATACTAATTCAATACCATTTGAACCATCATTCAAAATATTTTCATACCATATATATTTGTTATTGTGAAAGTATAGATTGTTTTAAATAAACTTGGTAAAAGCTAATATGTAAAGTAAATAAAACTGAAGGGAGTACAATACGTACCCCACAATGTCTTAGGTAGGGACGGCCGCGCTAACACATGCATACAACAAAATTGGCAAAAAGATTTGCACATACTATGTAAGCATGGCAAGAGTAAGATTTTCAGAATTCTTAAAACTAAATAATTATATACTCAATTTTTGATCCCTTTCATCTAAGTTTTTCATGATGAGATCATCGAAACAAGATTTCCAAGGAATATGTCTTAATAACTTTTTCATCTGCAATTACAAGATTGATTTTCTTACTTGTCACATCATTGTCACCTAGTTATCAAATTATGAAAACTTAGTTGCCAGGTTACTTAATATAATTTTTCATTTATGTAAGACTTGTATTAAATTATCTTTATAAGATGACATCATCTTATACTTATTGGTAACTTAAAAAAACTCACTTTCTAACTCTATATAACATTGGCATGCCTACAAAAAACATGTAAACTAGTGCATGATACCATACATTATTATTGTGGAAATTGCTTGATGTCAAAACATGTAAACATGATATCTTGTTTTGAAGCCGTTGTTGGCACATGAACTTGCTGGTGAATATGGATCCCTAATCACATTAGCGATTTGTGTGCTAAACCATTTGAAAAAAGCAATCAATGTAGTGATGTCAGCATGAGATGATAGATTCCTCATCCTTGCATGTCCTCTCTCCCTTATAGGGTTTTGTTGTTTAGAACGAATTCCCCATGAGATTATCCCATGGTCTATCCATAGTCTTAGGGAGAACCAGCATACATGATGCCCCATGCCTTTCCTAGGTGCAACACGACCGCTCTCCAATATCAACCTGCCTCGCTTTTTTCCTCAAAAGACATCCAAAAGGATCTCTAATTATCTTTTCATCCTTGAACTAGTGGGGATGTCGTGTTCTCTGGCATATCTCTCGTTGACTTGTGTTATGCCGGTGCAAGGTGGGGATTCCAGCTATGCCTCCCCTTGTCCTCTAGATCATGCCTGAATCATAGATTGTACATACTCTTGATGACCTGAGGTGAATTCCTTGGTATAGTTCGAGTTGACTATAAATGTTTTCTTAGGTTTAATTGTAGGTGTTAGATACGTCTCCAACGTATCTATAATTTTTTATGTATTCATGCCATGTTTATAATATTTTTACATGCTTTTGGTATGATTTGGTTAGAACTAACCCGGACTAACGTTGTTTTCAGCAGAACTACCGTGTTGTACTTTTTGTGCAGAAATAAAAGTTCTCGGAATGCTCTGAAAATCAACGGAGATTTTTTTGGGGGAAATATAAATAAAACTGGAACAAAAAGTTATCAGAGAGGAGTCCCGTGGGGCCCACGTGGCTGGAGGGTGCGCCCACCCCCTGGGGCGCGCCCCTGTGCCTCGTAGACTCCCCGTGGGTCCCCCTAACTTGTTCTCAACGCCAAACCCTCCTATAAATACCCAAACTTCTAGAAAGAAACCTAGACCGGGAGTTTCGCCGGCGCAAGCCTTTGTACCCACCAAAAACCTCTTGGGAGCCCATTCCGGCACCCTGCCGGAGGGGGAATCCATCACTGGTGGCCATCTTCATCATCCCGGCGCTCTGCATGGCGAGGAGGGAATAGTTCACCCTAGGGGCTGAGGGTATGTACCAGTAGCTATGTGTTTGATCTCTCTCTCTCTCTCTCTCTCTCTCTCTCTCTCTCTCGTGTTCTTGATTTGGCATGATCTTGATGTATATCAAGATTTGCTACTATAGTTGGATCTTATGATGTTTCTCCCCCTCTACTCTGTTATAATGGATTGAGCTTTCCCTTTGAAGTTATCTTGTCAGATTGAGTCTTTAAGGATTTGAGAACACTTGATGTATGTCTTGCATGTGCTTATCTGTGGTGACAATGGGATATTCACGAGATCTACTTGATGTATATTTTGGTGATCAACTTGCGGGTTCTGTAACCTTGTGAACTTATGCATAGGGGTTGGCACACGTTTTCGTCTTGACTCACCGGTAGAAACTTTGGGGCACTCTATGAAGTACTTTGTGTTGGTTTGAATAGATGAATCTGAGATTGCGTGATGCATATCGTATAATCATACCCACGAATACTTGAGGTGACATTGGAGTATCCAGGTGACATTAGGGTTTTGGTTGATTTGTGTCTTAAGGTGTTATTTTACTATGAACTCTAGGGTTGTTTGTGACACTTATAGGAATAGCCCAATGGATTGATCAGAAAGAATAACTTGGAGGTGGTTTCATACCCTACAATAATCTCTTCGTTTGTTCTTCACTATTAGCGACTTTGGAGTGACTCTTTGATGCATGTTGAGGGATAGTTATATGATCCAATTATGTTATTATTGTTTAGAGAACTTGCACTAGTGAAAGTATGAACCCTAGGCCTTGTTTCGAAGCATTTTAATATCGTTTATGCTCACTTTTATCGCTTCCTACCTTGCCATTTTTATATTTCCAGATTACAAAAATCCATATCTACTATCCATATTGCACTTGTAACACCATCTCTTCGCCGAACTAGTGCACCTATGCAATTAACCATTGTATTGGGTGTGTTGGGGACACAAGAGACTCTTTGTTATTTGGTTGTAGGGTTGTTTGAGAGAGACCATGTTCATCCTACGCCTCCCAACATTGATAAACCTTAGGTCATCCACTTGAGGGAAATTTGCTACTATCCTACAAACCTCTGCACCCGGAGGCCCAACAACATCTACAAGAAAAAGGTTGTGTAGTAGACATCAAGCTCTTTTCCGGCGCCGTTGCCGGGGAGGTTAGTGCTTGAAGGTATATCTTTAGATCTTCAATTGAATCTTTTAGTTTCTTGTTTTATCACTAGTTTAGTTTATAAAAGAAAACTACAAAAAATGGAATTGAGGGTGCCCCATACACTTCATCTTTTTAATGTCTTTCGTGAAAATAAGGATTCCGAAAATTGTGCTCAAGTGCTAGAAGAAGTATGCATTAAAATGTTTGGCACTAAATATTTGAATGATGAGCATGATTGCAATGTTGTTAGTATGAATTCCTTGAATATACATGATGCAAGCTTGGGGATGCTATGCTTGATGAATGTGATATTGCTAGTCCCCCAACTTTTGAGGAGAAAATTTATTATGATGAAAGCATGCCTCCTATCTATGATGATTATTGTGATGACATGTATGCTATAAAGAATAATTATAACCATGAAACTTGTCATCTTGATTTTAATTTTCAATTGGATTATGCCTCACATGATAGTTATTTTGTTGAGTTTGCTCCCACTACTATTCATGAGAAGAAATTTGCTTGTGTGGAGAGTAATAAAAATTCTATGCTTGTGCATCATAAAAATAATGCTTTATGTGATAGTTATATTGTTGAATTCATTCATGATGCTACTGAAAATTATAATGAGTGAGGAATATATGCTTGTAGGAATTGCAATAATATTAAGTTTCCTCTCTATGTGTTGAAAATCTTGAAGTTATGCTTGTTTTGCCTTCCTATGCTAGTTGATTCTTGTTCCCATAAGTTGTTTGCTCACAAAATCCCTAGGCATAGGAAGTGGATTAGGATTAAATGTTCTAGTCATATTCTTCATGATGCTCTCGTTATGTTTCAATTCTTATCTTTTATGTGAGCATCATTGTCATCATCATGCCTAGCTAAAAAGGCAATAAAGAAAAGCTCTTGTTGGGAGACAACCCAATATTTGCCCCTACTGTTTTTGTGTGTCCACATGATTAAGCTACTACATTAATCATGTTTTATAGCTTTTGTTTCAATAAAGTGCCAAGTAGAACCTTTGGGAAGACTTGGGTGAAAGTTAATGTGATCTTGCTGTAAAAAACAGAAATTTTGTGCTCACAAGATTAGCTGTCATTTTTTTACAGAAGAGAGCTTTTGAGTTGATTATTTTTGCAGAAGATTAATAAACAAATTCCTCAGGTTCGCCAATTTATTTCAGAATTTTTGGAGTTACAGAAATATTGGGGAGAGTTATAGATTACTACAGACTGTTCTGTTTTTGACAGATTCTGTTTTCTATGTGACGTTTGCTTATTTTGATGAATCTATGAGTAGTATCAAGGGTATGAACCATAGAGAAGTTGGAATAAAGTAGATGTTACACCAATATGAATAAAGAATGAGTTCACAACAGTGCCAAAAGTGGTGATTTATTTTCTTATACTAACGGAGCTTACGAGTTTTCTGTTGAGTTTTGTGTTGTGAAGTTTTCAAGTTTTGGGTAAAGATTCGATGAACTATGGAATAAGGAGTGGAAAGAGCCTAATCGTGGGGATGCCCAAGGTACCCCAAGGTAATATTCAAGGACAACCAAGAGCCTAAGCTTGGGGATGCCCCGGATGGCATCCCCTCTTTCGTCTTCGTTCATCGGTAACTTTACCAGGGGCTATATTTTTATTCACCACATGATATGTGTTTCGCTTGGAGCATCATTTTATTTTATTAGGTTTTTCTTGCTGTTTGAATAATATCCCAAGATCTGAAATTATTAAATGTTAGAGAGTCTTCACATAGTTACATAATTATGCGACTACTCATTGATCTTCACTTATATCTTTTGGAGTAGTTTGTCATTTGCTCTAGTGCTTCACTTATATCTTTTTAGAGCACGACGGTGGTTTTATTTTGAAAAAATAGATGAACTCTCATGCTTCACTTATATTATTTTGAGAGTCTTAAACAGCATGGTAATTTTCTTTGGTTATGAATTTTGGTCCTAATATGATGGGCATCCAAGAGGGATATAATAAAAACTTTCATATAAAGTGCATTGAATACTATTAGAAGTTTGATTCCTTATGATTGTTTTGAGATATGAAGATGGTGATATTAGAGTCATGCTAGTGGGGTAATTGTGAATTTGAGAAATACTTGTGTTGAGGTTTGTGAGTCCCGTAGCATGCACGTATGGTAACCGTTGTGTAACAAAATTTAAGCATGAGGTATCTCTTTGATAGTCCTCCTTATGTGTGGAGGTCGGGATCGCACGATGGTTAACTCCTACTAACCCTTCCCCTAGGAGCATACACGTAGTGCTTGGTTTTGACGACTTGTAGATTTTTTGCAATAAGTATGTGAGTTCTTTATGACTAATGTTGAGTCCATGGATTATGCGCACTCTCACCCTTCCACCATTGCTAGCCTCTCTTGTGCCACACAAATTTCACTGGTACCATACACCCACCATTTACCTTCCTCAAAACAGCCACCATACCTACCTATTATGACATTTCCATAGCATTCCGAGATATATTGCCATGCAACTTTCCACCATTCCGTTTATTATGACACGCTCCATCATTGTCATATTGCTTTGCATGATCAAGTAGTTGACATCATATTTGTGGCAAAGCCACCGTTCATAATTCTTTCATAAATGTCACTCTGGATTCATTGCACATCCTGGTACACCGCCGGAGGCATTCATATAGTCATATTTTGTTCTAAGTATCGAGTTGTAATTCTCAAGTTGTAAGTAAATAAAAGTGTGATGATCTTCATTATTAGAGCATTGTCCCAGTGAGGAAAGGATGATGGAGACTATGATTCCCCCACAAGTCGGGATGAGACTCCGGACAAAAAGAAAAGAAAGAAAAAAAAGGCCATAAAAAAGAGAAGGCCCAAAAAAACAAAAACAAAAACAGAGGAAAAGAGAGAAGGGGCAATGCTACTATCCTTTTACCACACTTGTGCTTCAAAGTAGCACCATGATCTTTAAAGAGTCTCCCATGTTGTCACTTTCATATACTAGTGAGAAATTTTCATTATAGAACTTGGCTTGTATATTCCGACGTTGGGCTTCCTCAAATGCCCTAGGTCTTCATGAGCAAGCAAGTTGGATGCAAACCCACTTAGTTTCTTTTTGAGCTTTCATACACTTATAGATCTAGTGCATCCGCTGCGTGGCAATCCCTACTCACTCACATTGATATCTATTAATGGGGCATCTCCATTGCCCATTGATACGCCTAGTTGATATGAGACTATCTCCTCTTTTTGTCTTCTCCACAACCACCATTCTATTCCACCTATAATGTTATGTCCATGGCTCATGCTCATGTATTGTGTGAAAGTTGATTTTTTTTTTGAGAATCTAGAGTATAAAACAATTGCTTGGCTGAAACCGGCGTTGTGCATGATTTGAATATTTTTTTGTGACAAAGATGAAGCATAGCAAATTATATGATTTTGTAGGGATAAGCTTTTTTTGGCCATGTTATTTTGAGAAGACATAATTGCTTTGTTAGTATGCTTGAAGTATTATTGTTTTTATGTCAATATTAAACTTTTGTTTTGAATCTTATGGATCTGAATATTCTTGCCACAATAAAGAAAGATTACGTTGATAAATATGCTAGGTAGCATTCCACATCAAAAATTCTGTTTTTATCATTTACCTACTCAAGGACGAGTAGGAATTAAGCTTGGGGATGATGATACATCTCCAAATTATCTATAATTTTTGATGTATTCATGCCATGTTTATAATATTTTTACATGCTTTTGGTATGATTTGGTTAGAACTAACCCAGACTGACGTTGTTTTCAGCAGAACTACCGTGGTGTTGTTTTTGTGCAGAAATAGAAGTTCTCGGAATGTGCTGAAAATCAACAGAGATTTTTTTGGAAAATGTAAAAAATACTAGAACAAAAAGTTATCGGAGAGGAGTCCCGTGGGTCCCACGAGGCTGGAGGACACGCCCCTGTGCCTCGTGGACTCCCCATGAGTCCCCCTAACTTGTTCTCAACGCCAAACCCTCCTATAAATACCCAAACTTCTAGAAAGAAACCCGGGACCGGGAGTTCCGCCGCCGCAAGCCTCTATAGCCACCAAATACCTCTCGGGAGCCCGTTTTGGCACCCTGTCGGAGGGGGAATCCATCACCGGTGGCCAGCTTCATCATCCCGGCGCTCTCCATGACGAGGAGGGAGTAGTTCACGCTCGGGGCTGAGGGTATGCACCAGTAGCTATATGTTTGATCTCTCTCTATATCATGTTCTTGATTTGGCACGATCTTGATGTATCACAAGCTTTGCTACTATAGTTGGATCTTATGATATTTCTCCCCCTCTACACTCTTGTAATGGATTGAGTTTTCCCTTTGAAGTTATCTTATCGGATTGAGTCTTTAAGGATTTGAGAACACTTGATGTATGTCTTACATGTGCTTATCTGTGTGGTGACAATGGGATATTCACATGATATACTTGATGTATGTTTTGGTGATCAACTTGCGGGTTATGTGACCTTGTGAACTTATGCATAGGGGTTGGCACATGTTTTCGTCTTGACTCTCCGGTTGAAACTTTGGGGCACTCTGTGAAGTACTTTGTGTTAGTTTGAATAGATGAATCTGAGATTGTGTGATGCATATCGTATAATCATACCCACGAATACTTGAGGTGACATTGGAGTATCTAGGTGACATTAGGGTTTTGATTGATCTGTATCTTAAGGTGTTATTTTACTACAAACTCTAGGGCTGTTTGTCACACTTATAGGAATAGCCCAATGGATTGATCGGAAATAATAACTTTGAGGTGGTTTCGTACCCTACAATAATCTCTCCGTTTGTTCTCCGCTATTAGTGACTTTGGAGTGACTCTTTGTTGCATGTTGAGGGATAATTATATGATCCAATTATATCATTATTGTTGAGAGAACTTGTACTAGTGAAAGTATGAACCCTAGGCCTTGTTTCGTAGCATTGCAATATAGTTTACGCTCACTTTTATCGCTTGCTACCTTGCTGTTTTTATATTTCCAGATTACAAAAATCCATATCTACTATCCATATTGCACTTGTATCACCATCTCTTTGCCGAACTAGTGCACCTATACAATTTACCATTGTATTGGGTGTGTTGGGGACACAAGAGACTCTTTGTTATTTGGTTGCAGGGTTGTTTGAGAGAGACCATCTTCATCCTACGCCTCCCACGGATTGATAAACCTTAGGTCATCCACTTGAGGGAAATTTGCTATTGTCCTACAAAGCTCTGCACTTGGAGGCCCAACAACATCTACAAGAAGAAGGTTGTGTGTAGGCATCAGTGTTTCTCTAATATCATTGGAAGGCCGATTTTTTCTACTCATAGAGAGTTGGATAGTCTTGAAGGCCAGTATAGCAATAGTCCAGTGTGTATGTAGTGTACTTCTCTAGTCTATTCAACAAGGTTAGGATTTAGTTTCTTCATCTTAGATGTCAGTAAATTGGTCACAACTTGCTTAATGTAGTGTGAGAAGAATGAATTTAGTACATGTTTTGAATACTCATTCTGTTTTACAATATAAAATGCATTAAATTTTTAGAAGTCAACCATTTATAAGTTTGAATAGGTTTAAGAAAATTTAAAATTTACAAAATCAAATGAATGAAATATGAAGAAAGCATCAATATTTATAATATCAAATGAATAAACTATCAAACAAATTATCAAAAGAAAATAAAATAAAATTTGAATCAACATTTACAAGGTCTAATGACACTAATGTATTGTTGTAGATGTTGATGTATTTTCTATAGACTTGGTCAAACATTGAATTTTTTGAATATTTTAACTTTATAATACACCTTATAATATGGAACATAGGGAGTCAAGTTTACCCAATGTCTTTGATTTTTTTTCCAGAATTCGCCAGCAATTTGTTTTCAAAATTGTTCCACTCAGTTATTGTCTAAAGTAGAGCATACACCGCGTGTTGTTGCGGGAAATGGTTGACGAAAGTTTGGGTTGATAACATGAGAACCCAAATTAAAATACATATGACTTATCATATTTAATTATGCATGGTTGTAAAATATTGAATATAAGTAGAATAATTGAATGGAAAATATTTTCCCATGCATTATTGAATGGTGTGGTGGTTTTTTCCATGCATGATTGCATGTTGAGGTGGGCCTTATTACATTCATAATTGTATGGTTAGTTGACATACTTGCATAAGTTAATGGGGATGACTCTCTTAGATATATAGGATAACTGGCCATGCAGTCCCATGGGTTGATGAATAGTTTTACCTAATAGTATAAAGGTAAGATTTTCTTTCGTACTCCAAAAATTAATTTGGGTAACTAGAAGTACGTATTGTTCAAGGGGTAAAGTCATAAATGTGAGACGTGATGGACAATCAGAATTAAATTTTCTTGCCGTTGTAGTGTTAATAAATAACGAGCTTTGCCGATGCCGATGGTATCATATACCCCGGCATGTAGATGTCATGCCGCAGTTTAGCAGGAGATCATATGACAGGTACCAACATCAATCGAGCAGTGACTCTTGGGCCAAAGAAATCGACCAAGGGGAACTAACATTCCAGAAGATAAACAGCAGTGTCGACATAAACATTAACTTCAAATTTTCAAACTGAAGATAAAAAAATTATAAATATTTTAGCACGGATGATTTCTATTTCTGGTATTCCGAAAGATATATTATGGAGAGATCAAGGTATGTAAATCAAAGTGATCAAACGGTCGAATGGACTAGTGCATCAATGATCTCGAAACATGCCTTTGTCTCGCTTTATGTATAAAGCGAACCACCCTCTGGCGGAGCTATGTGTATGGCTGGGGGGCTGTGGCCCCCCCAAGCCTGGGATCTTCTGTGAAGATTTTTTTTTTGTGATGACATAGATTAGAAAAAATAGGAAGTTTTGCCTCTTCATAAACCCATATTTTGCCATTTACCCCCCAATGATCTTGTGCTAGCTCCGCCACTGGAACCACCACGTCCACATATCAAGTCCGAGTGCCGGAAAGAAAGCACCGTGCATATATAGCACCGGACTAAAAGATTCCACATCAAAGTTTTACGGAAATGTTAACGCCTACACGTGTGGGCGTTTGCACATCGCCCGCACGCCTTCATCATCACTCATTTTGTCACGTATGAATAGATGACATCAGCAGATTTTTTTTTGGCTTTCGGCTTAAAAATATTGTATCTCCTAAATAAAAAAGCGAACTAAAAATCCGTTTTCACCATTAAATCCGTCTTGATGAGATCTTCAAAACTAGACCCAATGTTGATATGTTTCGACGAATTTTTTTTTACCAGAAGTTGCCATGATGTTTACACTGCAGTTGCCATAGGGCTTAAACTAAAGTTGCCATGTGGCAATTTTTGTTTGTAGATCATGGCAATTTTAGTATTTTGATGATGGCAACTCCAGTACTTTGACCATGAAAATTATTTTTTGTATGAACCATGGCAATTTTACGTGCATGTATCATGGCAATTTTAGTTTATGGTTCATGGCAAGTCTAGTTTCTTAATTCCCCGTTTTATAAACGTCAAAATTTACTTTTAAATGTAGAAGAAAATAGCTGAAACATATCATGGCAACTTCAGTGTAAACATCATGGCAATTCATATGCAATAGACATGGCAAATTTTAATCCAATTTTTTTTTCATCAAAACATATTTCGAAGATCTCATCGCGAGGGATTTAATGATGAAAACGGATTTTCAATCGGATTTTTTGTTTAAGAGATAAAACATTTTAAAAACTGAAAATCCAAAAAGATTCCTGCATGCATGCATGCGATGACGTGGCAATCTGTTTACATTAAAAACGTGTGGTGCGTCTTCCTTCCTGCCACACGTGTGGCAGTTAGCGCGACCCAAGTTTTAATTATATCCATCAATATATTATGTTATATCCTGCCCTGGCACATAGACAGAGATACATAATGAACGGATAAGTGTTGAAACAAACGCACACTCATGACGAACGTGTTGTCAGTTGTTTCAGTAAACGACACAGGCCCGATACGCATGCATCGGGAAACAAGCCAGGAGACTTAGTTTACAATGCGAATGTACTATGTGCTATGGCGGTGTAGGCGATGGCCCTTGTACTTAGTTACTTCCACAAAGGAATAACGTATGTACACCTACGCACGTGTATATATACGTACTTTAGGTACCTGTCTGCACCATAACCACAGGCGTCGTCGATCAACAGATCACTCTCTACATTTCTTCTTCTCATTCGCTGGTACGAGACGTGCCCATACTATTTTCCGCATCCGTATCCCTCTCGTATAAAAATGTACTTCTACCTCTAGTCTAGTATATTACATATGATCCGCTGTTAATTAAACGTGCGTACATATACTTGTTGGTTGGTATTTTGCAGCTAGTGCACGTACGATCGATGGGGAGAGCCATGGCCGTCGGCGGTGCTGGTGCGGTTGACGACGGGAAGTCGTCGTGGCCGGAGGTTGTGGGCTGGGACGGCTTTACGGCGATGATCAAGATCAAGGCTGACAGGCAGGATGTCACCATAGAGTTCCACACCGTCGGCGACAACGTGGCGCCGGACGAGGACGACCACCGCGTCCGCATCTTCCTTGAGCACCACGTAGTCGCCCAGACTCCGGTCGTTGGCTAGCCGGCCTGTCCTGCTTCCGTTTGTGCCTGTGAGTGTTGTGACTTGTGTGTGCTCTTGCGCGTGCTTGCTTGTGTGTCAGGCTGCTTGTGTGTGGTGTGTCTAGCTACCAGCTACGCCATATAGAAACGCTACTTGCACTCTACATGCTCCATATATATAGTGTTTGTGTTAAATAAGAGCTGCTAGCTTTTTATGGTACCCATAAATTAATCAGATTTGCTAATTCTGTCTACTGAGATGTTAAATCACAGTTGACTATGTAACCAAGCGATCTTGGCTCTGCAATTCGTGTTCGATTGTCATCTTTTTGTTTCATCTGGGCATGGTGCATGCAAAGATTTTTCTTTAGGAGGGTGGGATGGGGGAGGAGGGGTTCACGCAAAGATGGGACAGTCTCAGTCTCACACCAAGCGAGATCGAAATGACTAGTTAAAGAGTACTTGTAGTGAAGATCACTCCAACTTCCTCAGGTTGTGACAAGTGGCGCGCTGCATGTGTGCCACTTGTCGCAACCTGGGACTTTTCCCTTTTTTCGTAGATCCATTTATTCAAAAGGTTTTATCTCTTGAATTGTGCATCCAAATATCGAACCGCTTTCGCCGTTGGATTCCTCGCGTCGAAATCTTTAAAACTAGATCACATGTTGATAGGTATTGACAAACTTTTTTTCACAAAAAAACGGACGAAAAAACCGAACCGGAAGCACGGGTATTTCCCCTTTCTGAAAGAGGCATGCCCGTGCCTCTGACGAAATCACAATTGTGCCTCTCACGGAAGCAAACCGTGACTCTCGCGAAAAAAACAGAAAACGCGTTTTTTTTTTCGTTTCCGAGGAGGCACGTCCGTGACTCTCACGAAATTAGCACAACCGTGCCTCTTGCATAATCAAATCCGTGACTCTCGCGAAAGAAAAAAAACGTAATTTTTTTCGTTTTCGAGAGGCACGGCCGTGACTCTCGCGAAAGCACAACCGTGCCTCTCGTGGAAGCAAAACCGTGACTCTCGCGAAAGGAAAGAAAACAGAAAATGCGTTTTTTCCGTTTCCGAGAGGCACGGCCGTGACTCTCGTGAAAGCAAAACCGTGACTCGCGAAACAAAAAAACGCGTTTTTCCGCGCAACTTTTTTCTTTTTTTTGAAAAATTTTTTTTGATCGAAAAGCTAGGGAAGACTGGAGGAAAATCTAAACGTCGAAAAAACCCGAAAAAACCTTTAAAAAGCCGAAAACGCGTGCGAAAAAATAAAAAACAAAATCCAGAGGAAGCACCCAGAACGCGACATGTGGCGAATGGCTGAGATCGTTATGAGGCTCCCGAAGGAGCGCTCGTTAATTAGTTCCTCTCAGGCGAGACCGAAGCTCATGTCACCTCAAGTCTCTTCCTTAATGGGCCAGACCCAGTGTGGCGTGCATCTGCAACAGAGCGCTATGTCTGCACACGTAAGCAGACACATTAAGTAGTTTTTTGTTGTATTTAAAAAAAACTAAATATAAATATTTCATACATTAGTTGACTTAAATTTCAGAAATTTTCACGGTGCAACAAAAATGTTCTTGGAATGTAAAATGTTGTTCGCATAATAGGTTAAGAACTGTGCATATTACTCAGAAATTGTTCATAGATTTGTCAAATTGTTCACACGTTTAAAATTATGGTCCTGAGACTGTAAAAGAAGGTCATACAATGTAAAAAAATAAATGCATGCAATTCTTTCAAATATTTCATACTATTCTTCCTGACATTTAAAAAATCTTCACTTATTTTTAAATTTGGCCGTAACATTTTATAAAACTATTCATTAAAATATAAAGACTTTTTTATTCATTATTAAAAAATGTTCATACCATTCAGAAAATTCAAGGTAGTTTTAAAAACCTCAAACATTTAAAAGTAGTTTTATGACATTGAAACAATGTTCATGAAAGCAGACATTTTGTTCATTGTATTTAAAAAAATGTTCAATATTTTATTCGAAATATTCAGAGTTTATTTAAAAGGTATTCAATACGAAATTTGCAATTCTTCAACATGTATTCGGTTAAAAATGTTCAACATGCATCTTCAAAATGTTCGACATGTATGTGAAGATGCACAGCGTGTATAAAATAAGTCGACATCTATTTTAATAATTAGAAAATAATGACAGAAAAAGGGAAATAAAATGAGAGGGAAACCGATGAAAATCAATTAAGAAAAACATAAATAAAAAGGGAAAATGTGTGGAACCCCCAAAACCGGTCAAAATTACTGGAAGGTGATCTCAGATGACTCGGTAGTGAGGCGATCACGGCATTGAGTTTATGTTCAATTGTCGTATATTTATGTCCCCTGGGCATTAGTACACACAAAGATGGGAGCGTCCAGGTCACGCTTATTGCGAGACTGAAGGGTGAATGCTGTTCGTCGCGCACATAGCGACTGTTACAGGCGAAATGCCCACAAAGGGCAGGAAGTTGATCGGCCACGCGGCCTAGTAGTGCTAGCCACGAGGGCTCTTGTTGGTTTTCCTCACTGAGGTTCATAGTGTTTTTCTTATTTTGTTTTGGGAAGCCGGTTTTAACGGTTTCTGATGTCCTTTTTCTTCTGCTTTTTTAGTTTGTTTTCTATCCCCCCCCCCCCCCCCCCCAAATTCCATAGGAATTTCCTTTACCTCTTTAAAATTTGTTTTTTTATTTATCAGTTTCTTTTTCCTGAAGTTTATCAACTTCATAATTGTTTAATTTTTTCGGGAATTCAAATATACTTTTAAAATTCCTGAACTTTAATTTAATTAATGATTTGTTTTCACATTTCTGAATTGTTTTTTCATTTCCAATAACTTTTTGTATATATCGACGTTTTTAATTTGCATTCAAATTTCAAATTTCACAAGAACTAATCTCGACTATCAAACTATGTCAATTCAACGATCCATACTACTTCAATGACGAGTGCTCAATATGTTGAGCGTGTAATTAATATTATACTCCCTCTGTTTCTAAATATATGTGCTCAATTAACAACAGCCACTAGCGACTGCATACAGTAGTTTGTTAGTTTTTAATTTACTCAAAAAAGGTTAGTTAGTTTTTCTTATCAGTAATAACTGTGAGTGATGCGTGCTTCAGCATGAAATTATAATGTGACCCTTTTTCTACTTGTAAAAGTGTATGTGCAAGTGCAGGACCCATGAGCCAGGCCCAGCGTGACCTGCATCTGCCACACACCGCTCTGTGTACACATGTAGGCTGGTACGGCGGGTATTTCCTGTTCATATTTAAGAAATGTATACATGTTTTAAACAGTACTTGAATTCACTTTTAAATATTTTACCGGGCATTAGATATGTTCGTGTAATGTAAATTGTTATTCGTGTAATTTGTTAAAAATGCTCATATGATTTCAAAAATTGTTCACTGCATTTATTAAATTGTTCATGCATTTTAAAATATGCTCATGATATTCTAGAAGAATGTTCTTACGATATGAAAAACCATGAAGTTATTTAAAAATGTACATAGCATTCAAAATAAATCATGACATTTAAAAAATCACACATTTAGAAATGTGTTCATTACATTTTTTTAAGTGTTCATGAAAATGTAAAAATAGCGCCTTGTGGATCATTTTTGTGGTGTGCCGTGATGCAGACATGTCCCAGCTACTGTGGAATTGCAGTGGTTGATGTTCGATGTAGATCCTCTACATTTATTTGGAAAGATCTTCGACAACAATCTATTCTTTTGGAATCGTTCCCCTGTGCTCTTTCTTGTGTTACATCAGGATGTCTCTGCTAAGGACTTCTTGGGGATCACGAATCTCGGGGAGGCCTTCCACGTCCTGCTCTCCATGCACGCACATGATGAGGTATGACAGATTCGAGATGACACTAGAGATGTGATTCTATCTAATACTGATCATGACTCTTAGCACTACATTTGGGGATCCCGTGATTTCAAAGCCAATACCTACTACACTTTCTATCCCAAGACGTAGATGCTCATCAGGCTTTCATTTGGTTTGGAAATCCAAAAGCTGCAAGAAGATAACGGTATTTGGGTGGTTGCTCCTCTCTGATCGACTAAACACCCGCAGCATGTTATAACCTCGATTTATCTCCTATGCAGTTGTCACATTGAAGAAACGGTGAATCATCTTTTTTTAATTGCTCCTTCACAAAATCAAGTCGGTCCCAAATGGGCATTCAATGGCACACCCCTCGATCGGGACTTCAAATGCTACAACAAGCTAAAGAAGTGAATAGACCTTATGGATATTTTTTAGTGGTAGCTTGGAGGCTCTGGAAAGAACGAAACAACAACTGTTTCGGGAATGTCCAGCCCTCTATCATCTCTTGGAGATCACGTTTCGAGGAAGATTTCCCCCTCCTGATTCATAGGGAAAAGGAATCTAAAAAGTCTTTGATTTTGTTTCCCCCAGTATCTATAGCTTAACATATTTTTCTCATAGAACTCTACTCTCCCTTGACTTCTCCCTCTCCCCAAAGGGGTAGGGCCATGTAAATATGTAAAATACAATTTAATTTAATTTAATCATAGTAGGAGCCTCTCCAACTGTTCCAGGTTCAAAAAAAGTTTTTAAAATTACCATTCAGATTTTTTAGGATATTTAAAATAATTGAAATATATATATTTTTGCTCCAACTTTAATGAATCTTCAATGTGTCTTTTATATTTTTATATTTTGTATTGAAGAAAATACCCAACGAGTATTGTACAAAGATTCAACATGTATTTAGATTCAAATGTTTAACATGTATTTTAAAAATGTTCAACATGTATCTTAAAAAAATTTGAACGTATAAAGTATACAGAAAAAGTAACATGTGTATAAAATCATTATAAGTATTTTAAAAACAAAAACAAAATTAAAAACAGAAGACAATGGAAAAAAGGAAAATGAAAAATGAAAATAAAAAAAACAATAAAGAAAAACAAAAAGAATAAAAAGAATATGTGGAACCTTTCCAAAACCGGTTGAAAGCTCCACTAACCAGCCTTAAAAATGCTCCATAACATATAGCCCAACATAATTTGTAGATTCTTCTAGGTGAGACCACAATAAGCGAGACATAACTTTGGCACGCAAATATTTGGTGTGTGGGTTTTTTGATGGGCTTGTATTCGTATATTTTCCAGCCTTTTATATGACTCCAGGCATTTTTGTTTTGTGAAGTTGGACCTAGTGACACAGCCAACAGGTAAGACGGAGCTTACATGTGAGTGGGCATCAGAAATGGAGTGGGCATCTTGACCAACAAGAGCCTGAAGTATGAAGTGTTAGACATTAAGAGGCATGGAGGCGGAATTATGCTCTGGTTAAGCTGGTAGTTGAGGACTTAGTTGTTAATTGACATTTGTAATAATTTGGAAATGAAGGGACAGAGGTGCTTTGTAAAGTACTTCTTTTTACATAAAAATATTCAATCTCACTAAAGAATTTTTTTTATTTAAAACATTTCTTTTTAGAAAAGAAGTGTTATCAGTGTGCATGCCCCTTGAAGCAAACCATATGAGAACACCAAGAGGGAGTTTTGGGAAGGCCTGAAGGGCATGGTTAGGAATGTACCTATAGGTGAGAAGCTCTTTGTAGGAAGAGACATAGTTTTTGAAAGGACACATGGGGCCATGGGGCTTTGGCTATGGCATCAGGAATCAAGGAGAAGATGTCTTAAGCTTCGCTATAGCCTACAACATGATCATAGCTAACACCTCTTTAAAAATAGAGAATCACATCTAGTGACTTCTGGAAATGTTTGTCTTCATGGCCATCTTCATCTCGCGCTCTACCACATGCATACCGGGCGAGTGTTTACTAAAAAAATGGAATAGGCAGTATCGATGATAAGAATTAGAAACTTCGACCGCGTGAATCATTAGCCTCATTTTAGAGGATCACATTCTTCTCATGTGCCTTGTGGAGGACAAGCTGCAGCATACAAACCTCCGTAATCAGCTCTGCTTTTTCACCCGCGAAGCGCTGTGATGGGCGAAGGTAACATCCAAGGAATGAGTGTACAGAGCATCCAAAAAGACATAGCTATGTGCAGCTCAACACAAAATGATTCAGAAGTGAGGCATGAATAAGGGGGGCCAAAAAACATACACAATGAATCTCCAGTCAACTCGGCCTAAAGGAATAAAAATCGGTTTATAATCAAACCAAAAGCTTAATTACTAACCTGGTGGAAAACAAGCACAGAGGTGTGGTCCCATGATATTAACATGTTTAAGAATTCATGCTTTTCCAGGAAATCCTCCAGCTCGCTCTCTGCATCTTTGTGATCATTCATAACCAGCTAGTGACCTTGCTTCGCCGACATTGCCTCCATCCAGTTCTCTGGTAGATATGCCGCTTCAGCCTTTACATGATGTCAGAACACCATTCGTTATAGGGTCTTGTGAACCAAATGCTTTAGATGTAGGGGAACACAGTAAATTAAAAAAAAAATCCTATGATCACACAAGATCTATCTCTAGGTGATGCGTAGCAACGAGAGGGGAGAGTGTTGTCTACGTATCCTCGTAGACCGAAAGCGGAAGTGTTATGACAATGCGGTTGATGTAGTCGTACGTCTTCATGATCCGACCGATCCTAGCACCGAAGGTATGGCACCTCCGCGATCTGCACACGTTCAGCTCGGTGACATCCCATGAACTCTAGATCCAACTGAGGTCGAGGGAGAGTTTCGTCAGCAGAACGGCGTGGTGATGGTGATGATGAAGTTAACGACGCGGGGCTTTGGCTAAGCACTACGACGATATGACGGAGGTGGAAATCTGTGGAGGGGGCACCGCACACGGCTAAACAATCAACTTGTGTGTTCTAGGGTTCCCCCTGCCCCCGTATATAAAGGAGCAAGGGGGGAGGTCGGCCGTCCCTCCTAGGGCGCGCCAAGAGAGGGGAGTCCTAGTAGGTTTCCACCTAAGGAAGAGTGGGAAGGAGGAAGGAAGAGGGGGAAGGGAAGGAAGGGGGGGGGGGCGCCCCCTTCCCTTGTCCTATTCGGACTCAAGGGGGGGGGGGGCAGCCCCTCCTGGACCTTCCTCTTCTCCCACTAAGGCCCATCTAGGCCCATACTTCCCCCGGGGGTTTCCGGTAATCCTCCGGTACTCGAGTTTTATCTGAAACTTCTCCGGAACACTTCCGGTGTCCGAACATAGCCGTCCAATATATCAATCTTTATAGCTCAACCATTTCGAGACTCCTCGTCATGTTAGTGATCACATCCGGGACTCCGAACAATCTTCGGTGCATCATATCACATAAACTCATAATACCAATCGTCATCGAACGTTAAGCGTGCGGACCCTACGGGTTCGAGAACTATGTAGACATGATCGAGACTCACTTCCGGTCAATAACCAATAGCGGAACCTGGATGCTCATATTGGTTGCTACATATTCTGCGAAGATCTTTTATCGGTCAAACCGCATAACAACATATGTTGTTCCCTTTGTCATCGGTATGTTTACTTGCCCGAGATTCGATTGTCGGTATCTCAATACCTAATTCAATCTTGTTACTGGGAAGTCTCTTTACTAGTTCCGTAATACTTCATCCCGCAAATAACTCATTAGTCACAATGCTTGCAAGGCTTATATTGATGAGTATTACCAAGAGGGCCCAGAGATACCTCTCCGAAACATGGAGTGACAAATCCTAATCTTGATCTATGCCAACCCAACAAACACCTTCGGAGACACCTGTAGAGCACCTTTATAACTGAAGGAAATAAGCCCTAGAGGCAATAATAAAGTTATTATTTATTTCCTTAATTCATGATAAATGTTTATTAGTCATGATAGAATTGTATTAACCGGAAACTTAGTACATGTGTGAATACATAGACAAATCATATAGTCCCTAGTATGCCTGTACTTGACTAGCTCGTTAATCAAAGATGATTATGTTTCCTAACCATAGACATGTGTTGTCATTTGATGAACAGGATCACATCATTAGGAGACTGATGTGATGGACATGACCAATCCGTTAGCTTAGCATTATGATCATTACAGTTTCGCTGCTACTGCTCCCTTCATGACTTATACATGTTTCTCAGACTATGAGATTATGCAACTCCCGAATACCAGAGGAACACCTTGTGTGCTATCAAACGTCATAACGTAACTGGGTGATTATAAAGGTGCTCTACAGGTGTCTCCGAAGGTGTTTCTTGGGTTGGCATAGATCAAGATTAGGAATTGTTGTTGGAAATATGCCCTAGAGGCAATAATAAATTAGTTATTATTATTATATTTCCTTGTTCATGATAATCGTTTATTATCCATGCTATAATTGTATTGATAGGAAACTCAGATACATGTGTGGGTACATAGACAACACCATGTCCCTAGTAAGCCTCTAGTTGACTAGCTCGTTGATCAATAGATGGTTACGGTTTTCTGACCATGGACATTGGATGTCGTTGATAACGGGATCACATCATTAGGAGAATGATGTGATGGACATGACCCAATCCTAAGCCTAGAACAAAGATCGTGTAGTTCGTATGCTAAAGTTTTTCTAATGTCAAGTATCATTTCCTTAGACCATGAGATTGTGCAACTCCCGGACACCATAGGAATGCTTTGGGTGTACCAAACGTCACAACGTAACTGGGTGGCTATAAAGGTGCACTACGGGTATCTTCGAAAGTATCTGTTGGGTTGGCACGAATCGAGACTGGCATTTGTCACTCCGTGTGACGGAGAGGTATCTCTGGGCCCACTAGGTAGGACATCATCATAATGCGCACAATGTGACCAAGGGGTTGATCACGGGATGATGTGTTACGGAACGAGTAAAGAGACTTGCCGGTAACGAGATTGAACAAGGTATCGGGATAACGACGATCGAATCTCGGGCAAGTACTATACCGCTAGACAAAGGGAATTGAATACGGGATTGATTGAATCCTCGACATCGTGGTTCATCCGATGAGATCATCATGGAACATGTGGGAACCAACATGGGTATCCAGATCCTGCTGTTGGTTATTGGCCAGAGAGGTGTCTCGGTCATGTCTACGTGTCTCCCGAACTCGTAGGGTCTACAAACTTAAGGTTCGATGACGCTAGGGTTATAGGGAATAGATATACGTGGTTACCGAATGTTATTCGGAGTCCCGGATGTCACGAGGAGTTCCAGAATGATCCGGAGGTAAAGATTTATATATGGGAAGTCCTGTTTTGGTCACCGTAAAAGTTTCGGGTGCTATCGGTAATGTACCGGGACCACCGGGAGGGTCCCGGGGGTCCACAAAGTGGGGCCACCGGCCCCAGAGGGCTGCATGGGACAAGTGTGGGAGGGGACCAGCCCCAGGTGGGCTGGTGCACCCCCCACTAGGGCCCAAGGCGCCTAGGGTTTGGGGAGGGGACGCCTCCACCTTTTTTGGGGGGCAAGTTTCCCCCTCTACCCCCCTTGGCCGCACCCTAGATGGATTTTCGGGCTGCCGCCACCCCTAGGGAGGGAACCCTAGATGGGGGCGCAGCCCCTCCCCTTTCCCTATATATACTTGAGGTATTGGGGGCTGCAAACACACGAGTTAATCCTCTCCCTGGCGCAGCCCTACCTCTCTCCCTCCTCATCTCTCGCTGTGCTTGGCGAAGCCCTGCTGGAATGCCACGCTCCTCCACCACCACCACGCCGTCGTGCTGCTGCTGGATGGAGTCTTCCCTAACCTATCCCTCTCTCCTTGCTGGATCAAGGCATGGGAGACGTCACCGGGATGCACGTGAGTTGAACGCGGAGGTGCCGTTCGTTCGGCACTAGGATCTCCGGTGATTTGGATCACGACGAGTACGACTCCCTCAACCCCGTTCTCTTGAACGCTTCCGCTTAGCGATCTACAAGGGTATGTAGATGCACTTCCCTCTCTCTCGTTGCTAGTCTCTCCATAGATAGATCTTGGTGACTCGTAGGAAATTTTTTGAATTTCTGCTACGTTCCCCAACAGTCGCATCATGAGCTAGGTCTATTGCGTAGTTTCTATGCACGAGTAGAACACAAGTTGTTGTGGGCGTTGATTTTGTTCAATATGCTTACCGTTACTAGTCTTATCTTGATTCGGCGGTATTGTGGGATGAAGTGGCCCGGACCGACCTTACACGTACACTTACGTGAGACAGGTTCCACCGACTGACATGCACTTGTTGCATAAGGTGGCTAGCGGGTGCCAGTCTCTCCCACTTTAGTCGGATCGGATTCGATGAAAAGGGTCCTTATGAAGGGTAAATAGCAATTGGAATATCACGTTGTGGTTTTTGCGTAGGTAAGAAAGGTTCTTACTAGAAACCCATAGCAGCCACGTAAAACATGCAAACAACAATTAGAGGACGTCTAACTTGTTTTTTCAGGGTATGCTATGTGATGTGATATGGCCAAAAGAATGTGATGAATGATATGTGATGTATGAGATTAATCATGTTCTTGTAATAGGAATCACGACTTGCATGTCGATGAGTATGACAACCGGCAGGAGCCATAGGAGTTGTCTTAATTTGTTGTATGACTTGCGTGTCATTCAACAACGCCATGTAATTACTTTACTTTATTGCTAAACCGTTAGCCATAGTAGTAGAAGTAATAGTTGGCGAGACAACTTCATGGAGACACGGTGATGGAGATCATGATGATGGAGATCATGGTGTCATGCCGGTGACGATGATGATCATGGAGCCCCGAAGATGGAGATCAAAAGGAGCAAAATGATATTGGCCATATCATGTCACTTTTTGATTGCATGTGATGTTTATCATGTTTATGCATCTTATTTGCTTAGAATGACGGTAGTAAATAAGATGATCCCTCATTAAAATTTCAAGAAAGTGTTCCCCCTAACTGTGCACCATTGCGAAAGTTCGTTGTTTTGAAGCACCACGTGATGATCGGGTGTGATAGATTCTAACGTTCACATACAACGGGTGTAAGCCAGATTTACACACGCGAAACACTTAGGTTGACTTGACGAGCCTAGCATGTACAGACATGGCCTCGGAACACAAGAGACCGAAAGGCCTAGCATGAGTCGTATGGTAGATACGATCAACATGAAGATGTTCACCAATGATGACTAGTCCGTCTCACGTGATGATCGGACACGACCTAGTTGACTCGGATCATGTATCACTTAGATGACTAGAGGGATGTCTATCTAAGTGGGAGTTCATTAGTTGAACTTAATTATCCTGAACATAGTCAAAAGGTCTTTTGCAAATTATGTCATAGCTCACGCTTTAGTTCTACTGTTTTAGATATGTTCCTAGAGAAAATATAGTTGAAAGTTGATAGTAGCAATTATGCGGACTGGGTCCGTAAAACTGAGGATTGTCCTCATTGCTGCGTAGAACGCTTATGTCCTTAATGCACCGCTCGGTGTGCTGAACCTCGAACGTCGTTTGTGGATGTTGCGAACATCTGACATACACGTTTTGATGACTACATGATAGTTCAGTGGGTAATGTTAAATGGTTTAGAATTGAGGCACCGAAGACATTTTGAAATGTCGCAGAACATATGAGATGTTTCAAGGGCTAAAATTTGGATTTCAAGCTCGTGCCCACGTCAAGAGGTATAAGACCTCCGACGATTTTCTTAGCCTACAGACTAAGGGAGAAAAGCTCAATCATTGAGCTTGTACTCAGATTGTCTGAGTACAACAATCACTTGAATCGAGTGGGAGTTGATCTTTGAGATGAGATAGTGATGTTTCTCCAAAGTCATTGCCACCAAGCTACTAGAGCTTTGTGATGAACTATAACATATCAGGGGATAGATATGATGATCCTTGAGATATTCGCGATGTTTGACACCACGAAAGTAGAAATCAAGAAGGAGCATCAATTGTTGATGGTTGGTGAAACCACTAGTTTCAAGAAGGGCAAGGGCAAGAAGGGATACTTCATGAAACGGCAAATCAGCTGCTGCTCTATTGAAGAAACCCAAGGTTGAAACCAAACCCGAGACTAAGTGCTTCTGTAATAAAGGGAACAACCACTGGAGCAGAATTACCCTAGATACTTGGTAGATGAGAAGGCTGGCAAGGTCGATAGAAGTATATTGGATATACATTATGTTAATGTGTACTTTACTAGTACTCCTAGTAGCACCAGGGTATTAGATACCGGTTCGGTTGCTAAGTGTTAGTAACTCGAAATAAAAGCTACGGAATAAACGGAGACTAGCTAAAGGTGAGCTGATGATATGTGTTGGAAGTGTTTCCAAGGTTGATGTGATCAAGCATCGCATGCTCCCTCTACCATCGAGATTGGTGTTAAACCTAAATAATTGTTATTTTGTGTTTGTGTTGAGCATAGACATGATTGGATTATGTCTATCGCAATACGGTTATTCATTTAAGGAGAATAATGGTTACTCTATTTATTTGAATAATACCTTCAATGGTCTTGCACCAAGAATGAATGGTTTATTGAATCTCGATCGTAGTGATACACATATTCATGCCAAAAGATATAAGATAGTAATGATAGTACCACATACTTGTGGCACTGAGTCATATTGGTATAAAACGCATTAAGAAGCTCCATGTTGATGGATCTTTGGACTCACTCGTTTTTGAAAAGTTTGAGACATGCGAACCATGTCTATTGGTGTATACGCATGAAGAAACTCCATGCAGATGGATCGTTTGGACTCACTTGATTTTGAATCACTTGAGACATGCAAATCATACCACATGGGCAAGATGACTGAAAAGCCTCGGTTTCAGTAAGACGGAACAAGAAAGCAACTTGTTGGAAGTAACACATTTTTGATGTGTGCAGTCCAATGAGTGCTGAGGCATGCAGTGGATATCATTATGTTCTTACTTCACAGATGATTTGAGTAGATGTTGAGTATATTTACTTGATGAAACACAAGTCTGAATTATTGAATGGTTCAAGTAATTTCAGAGTGAAGTTGAAGATCATCGTGATAAGAGGATAAAATGTCTATGATATGATCATAGAGATGAGTATCTGAGTTACGAGCTTTGGCACGCAATTAAGACATTGTGGAAATTCTTTCACAATTAATACCGCCTGGAACACCATAGTGTGATGGTGTGTCCGAACGTCATAGTTGCACCCTATTGGATATGGTGCGTACCATGATGTCTGTTATCGAATTACCACTATCGTTCATGGGTTAGGCATTAGAGACAACCGCATTCACTTTAAAAAGGGCACCACATAATTCCGTTGAGATGACACCGTGTGAACTATGGTTTAGAGAAACCTAAGCTCTCTTTTCTTGAAAGTTCAGGGCTGCGATGCTTATGTGAAAAAGTTTCATCCTGATAAGCTCGAACCCAAAGCGGATAAATACATCTTCATAGGACACCCAAAATAGTTGGGTATACCTCCTAATTCAGACCCGGAAACAAAAGATTGTTTCTAAAACGGGTCCTTTCTCGAGGAAAAGTTTCTCTCGAAAGAATTGAGTGGGAGGATGGTCGAGACTTGATGAGGTTGTTGAACCATCACTTCAACTAGTGTGTAGCAGGGCACAGGAAGTTGTTCCTGTGGCACCTACACCAATTGAAGTCGAAGCTTATGATAGTGATAATGAAACTTCGGATCAAGTCACTACCAAACCTCATAGGTCGACAAGGATGCGTACTGCTTCAGAGTGGTATGTAATCCTGTCTTGGAGGTCATGTTGCTAGACAACAATGAACCTACGAGCTATGGAGAAGCGATGGTGGGCCTGGATTCTGACAAATGGCTAGAGGCCATAAAATCCGAGAGAGGATCCATGTATGAAAACAAAGTGTGGACTTTGGAAGAACTACTTGATGGTCGTAAGGATGTTGGGTACAGATGGATTTTAAAAGGAAGACAGACAATGATGGTAAGTATCACCATTAAGAAAGCTCGACTTGTTGTTAAGATGTTTTCCGACAAGTTTCAAGGAGTTGACTACGGTGAGGCTTTCTCATTCGTAGCGATGCTAAGAGTCTGTTGGAATTGGATTAGCAGTTACTACATTATTTATGAAATCTTGCAGATAGGATGTCAAAACATTGTTTCCTCGACAATTTCCTTGAGTAAAGGTTGTATGTGATACAACCAGAAGGTTTTGACAATCCTGAAAGACGCTAACAAGTATGCAAAGCTCCAGCAATCCTTCTAAGGACTGGAGTAAGAATCTCGAAGTTGGAATGTACGCTTTGATGAGATGATCAAAGATTTTGGGTTTATACAAAGTTTATGAGAAACTTGTATTTCCAAAGAAGTGAGTGGGAGCACTATAGAATTTCTGATGAGTATATGTTGTTGACATATTGTTGATCAAAAATGATGTAGAATTTTTGGGAAGCATATAGGGTTATTTGAAAAGTGTTTTTCAATAGAAAACCTGGATTAAGCTGCTTGAACATTGAGCATCAAGATCTATGAGGATAGATCAAAAACGCTAAATGGTACTTTCAAATGAGCACATACCTTGACATGATCTTGAAGGTGTTCAAGATGGATCAGTCAAAGAAGGAGTTCTTGCCTGAGTTGTAAGGTATGAAGTTAAGACTTAAAGCTCGACCACGGCAGAAGAGAGAGAAAGGACGAAGGTCGTCCCCTATGCTTCAGACGTAGGCTCGATAGTATGCTATGCTGTGTACCGCACCGGAAGTGTGCCTTGCCATGTGTCAGTCAAGGGGTACAAGAATGATCCAGGAATGGATCATTGGACAATGGTCAAAATTGTCCTTGGAGTAAATAAGGACATGTTTCTCGATTATGGAGGTGATAAAGAGTTCGGCGTAAATGGTTAAGTCGATGCAAGCTTTAACAACTATCCGAATGACTCTGAGTAGCAAACCGGATATGTATAGTGGAGCAACCATTTGGAATAGCTCCAAGTGGAGCGTGGAAGCAGCATTTACAATATGACCTAAAGATTTGCGAAGTACATACGGATCTGAATGTTGCAGACCCGTTGACTAAAACTTCTCTCACAAGCAAAACATGATCAAACACCAGAACTCATTGAGTCTTAATCACATGATGATGCAAACTAGTTTAGTGACACTAGTAAACTCTTTGGATGTTGGTCACATGGCGATGTGACCTGTGAGTGTTAATCACATGGCGATGTGAACTAGATTATTGACTAGTGTAAGTGGGAGACTGTTGGAAATATGCCCTAGAGGCAATAATAAAATAGTTATTATTATTATATTTCCTTGTTCATGATAATCATTTATTATCCATGCTATAATTGTGTTGATAGGAAACTCGGATACATGTGTGGGTACATGGACAACACCATGTCCCTACTAAGCCTCTAGTTGACTAGCTCGTTGATCAATAGATGGTTACGGTTTCCTGACCATGGACATTGGATGTCATTGATAACGGGATCACATCATTAGGAGAATGATGTGATGGACAAGACCCAATCCTAAGCCTAGCACAAAGATCGTGTAGTTCGTATGCTAAAGTTTTTCTAATGTCAAGTATCATTTCCTTAGACCATGAGATTGTGCAACTCCCGGATACCATAGGAATGCTTTGGGTGTACCAAACGTCACAACGTAACTGGGTGGCTATAAAGGTGCACTACGGGTATCTCCGAAAGTATCTGTTGGCTTGGCACAAATCGAGACTAGGATTTGTCACTCCGTGTGACGGAGAGGTATCTCTGGGCCCACTCGGTAGGACATCATCATAATGTGCACAATGTGACCAAGGGGTTGATCACGGGATGATGTGTTACGGAACGAGTAAAGAGACTTGCCGATAACAAGATTGAAAAAGGTATCGGGATACTGACGATCGAATCTCGGGCAAGTACTATACCGCTAGACAAAGGGAATTGAAGATGGGATTGATTGAATCCTCAACATCGTGGTTCATCTGATGAGATCATCATGGAACATGTGGGAACCAACATGGGTATCCAGACCCGCTGTTGGTTATTGGCCAGAGAGTTGTCTTGGTCATGTCTACGTGTCTCCCGAACCCGTAGGGTCTACACACTTAAGGTTCGATGATGCTAGGGTTATAGGGATCAGATATACGTGGTTACTGAATGTTGTTCAGAGTCCCGGATGAGATCCCGGACGTCACGAGGAGTTCCAGAATGATTCGGAGGTAAAGATTTATATATGGGAAGTCCTGTTTTGGTCACCGGAAAAGTTTCGGGTGCTATCGGTAATGTACCGGGACCACCGGGAGGGTCCCGGGGGTCCACCAAGTGGGGCCACCGGCCCCAGAGGGCTGCATGGGCCAAGTGTGGGAGGGGACCAGCCCCAGGTGGGCTGGTGCGCCCCCCCCACTAGGGCCCAAGGCGCCTAGGGTTTGGGGAGGGGGCGCCTCCACCTTGCTTGGGGGGCAAGTTTCCCCCTCTCCCCCCTTGGTCGCACCCTAGATGGGTTTTGGGGCTGCCGCCACCCCTAGGGAGGGAACCCTAGATGGGGATGCAGACCCTCCCCTTCCCCTATATATACTTGAGGTATTGGGGGCTGCAAACACACGAGTTAATCCTCTCCCTGGCGCAACCCTACCTCTCTCCCTCCTCATCTCTCGCGGTGCTTGGCGAAGCCCTACTGGAATGCCACGCTCGCCACCACCACCACGCCGTCGTGCTTCTGCTGGATGGAGTCTTTATCAACCTCTCCCTCTCTCCTTGCTGGATCAAGGCATGGGAGACGTCACTGGGCTGCACGTGTGTTGAACGCGGAGGTGCCGTCCGTTCGGCACTAGGATCTCCGGTGATTTGGATCACGACGAGTATGACTCCCTCAACTCCGTTCTCTTGAACGCTTCCGCTTAGCGATCTACAAGGGTATGTAGATGCACTCCCCTCTCTCTCGTTGCTAGTCTCTCCATAGATAGATCCTGGTGACTCGTAGGATTTTTTTTGAATTTCTACTACGTTCCCCAACATTTGTCACTCCATGTTTCGGAGAGGTATCTCTGGGCCCTCTCAGTAATTCTCATCACTATAAGCCTTGCAAGCATTGCGACTAATGAGTTAGTTGCGGGATGAAGTATTACGGAACGAGTAAAGAGACTTGCCGGTAACAAGATTGAACTAGGTATGATGATACCAATGATCGAATCTCGAGCAAGTAACATACCGATGACAAAGGGAACAACGTATGTTGTTATGCGGTTTGACTGATAAAGATCTTCGTAGAATTTGTAGGAACCAATATGAGCATCCAGGTTCCACTATTGGTTATTGACCGGAGACGTGTCTCGGTCATGTCTACATAGTTCTCGAACCCGTAGGGTCCGCACGCTTAACGTTCGATGACAATTGGTATTATGAGTTTATGTGATATGATGTAGCGAAGGTTGTTCGGAGTCCCGGAAGTGATCAAGGACATCACAAGGAATCTCAAAATGGTCGAGACATAAAGATTGATATATTGGACGACTATGTTTGGACACCGAAATGGTTTCAGATGAGTTCGGGCATTTATCAGAGTACCGGGAGGTTACCGGAAACCCCTGGGGGCCAATGGGCCTTAGTGGAAATAGAGGGCAGCAAGGGAGCTGTGGGGAACGCCCCCCCGGCCCAAACCAAATTGGTTTAGGGCTTGTGAGCCGCCCCCGTCCTTCCTTCTCCCCTCCTCCTCTTTCCTTCCCCTCCTAGTTGGACTAGGAAAGGGGGAACCTACTTCTAGTAGGATTAGGATCCCCCCTTGGGGCGCACCCTATGAGGCCGCTGGCCCCCTCCCCTTGCTCCTTTATATACGGGGGCAGGGGGCACCCTAGGAGAGACAAGTTGATTGTTTACCCGTGTGCGGTGCCCCCCTCCATAGATTTCCAGTGAAATTTTGTACCCAAAACAAACGCGCTACCAAGCTGCGCTACATCCCTTTTCCAAATTAAATTGCTGTACAATGCCATTGTACACAATTCCTGTCTTCTTTTCCACATCATAATTTTCTTGTTCTTTCTATTTTCTTCTTCTCCTCGGTCATATCGTCGTAGTGCTTAGGCGAAGCCCTGCGCCGGTAACTTCATCATCACTGTAACCATGACGTCGTGCTGGTGAAACTCTCCCTCGACCTCAGCTGGATCTAGAGTTCGTGGGACATCACCGAGCTGAATGTGTGCAGATCGTGGAGGTGCCGTACCTTTGGTGCTAGGATCGGTCGGATCGTGAAGACGTACGACTACATCAACCGCGTTGTCATAACGCTTCCACTTTCGGTCTACGAGGGTACATAGACAACACTCTCCCCTCTCGTTGCTATGCATCTCCTAGAGATAGATCTTGCATGATTGTAGGATTTTTTTGAAATTACTGCGTTCCCCAACAGTGGCATCAGAGCCAGGTCTATGCGTTGATGTTATATGCATGAGTAGAACACAAAGAGTTGTGGGTGATAATAGTCATACGTCTTACCAGCATGTCATACTTTGATTCAGTGGTATTGTTGGATGAAGCGGCTCAGACCGACATTACGTGTACGCTTATGCGAGACTAGTTCTACCGACGTGCTTCGCACATTGGTGGCTGGTGAGTGTCTGTTTCTCCAACTTTAGTTCAATCAAGTGTGGCTACGCCTGGTCCTTGTTGAAGGTTAAAACAACACACTTGACAAAAAATCTTTGTGGTTTTGATGCGTAGGTAAGAACGGTTCATGCTAGAAGCCCGTAGCAGCCACGTAAAACTTGCAACAACAAAGTAGAGGACATCTAACTTGTTTTGCAGGGCTTGCTGTGATGTGATATGGTCAAAGCATGATATGATATAAATTGTTGTATGAGATGATCATGTTTTGTAACAAAGTTATCGGCAACTGGCAGGAGCCATATGGTTGTCGCTTTACTGTATGCAATGCAATCGCTATGTAATTTTTTAACTTTATCACTAAGCGGTAATGATAGTCGTAGTAACAATAGTTGGCGAGACGGCAACGATGCTACAATGGAGATCAAGGTGTCGCGCCGGTGACGATGGAGATCATGACGATGCTTCAGTGATGGAGATCATGAGCACAAGATGATTATGGCCATATCATGTCACATATTTTGATTGCATGTGATGTTTATATTTTATGCATCTTATTTTGCTTAGAACGTCGGTAGCATTATAAGATGATCCCTTACTAAAATTTCAAGGTATAAGTGTTCTCCCTGAGTGTGCACCGTTGTGGCAGTTCTTCATGCCGAGACACCACGTGATGATTGGGTGTGATAAGCTCTAGGTTCACATACAACTGGTGCAAGCCAGTTTTGCACACGCAGAATACTCAGGTTAAACTTGACGAGCCTAGCATATGCAGATATGGCCTCGGAACACTGAGACCGAAAGGTCGAGCGTGAATCATATAGTAGATATGATCAACATAGTGATGTTCACCATTGAAAACTACTCCATCTCATGTGATGATCGGACATGGTTTAGTTGATTTGGATCACGTGATCACTTAGATGAATAGAGAGATGTCTATCTAAGTGGGAGTTCTTAAGTAATATGATTAATTGAACTTTAATTTATCATGAACTTAATCCTGATAGTATTTTGCAAATTATGTTGTAGATCAATAGCTCGCGTTATAGTTTCCCTATGTTTTTTATATGTTCCTAGAGAAAACTAAGTTGAAAGAGGATAATAGCAATGATACGGACTGGCTCCATGATCTGAGGTGTATCCTCATTGCTGCACAGAAGAATTATGTCCTTGGGGCACTACTAGGTGACAAAACTATTGCAGGAGAAGATGCAGACATTATGAACGTTTTGCTAGCTTAATATGATGACTACTTGATAGTTTAGTGCACTATGCTTTACGGCTTAGAATTGGGACTTCAAAGACGTTTTGAACATCAAGGACCATATGAGATGTTCGAGAAGTTGAAGTTAATATTTCAAGAAAATACCCGAGTTGAGAGATATGAAGTCTCCAACAAGTTCTATAGCTAAAAGATGGAGGAGAATAGCTCAAGCAGTGAGCACGTGCTCATATTGTCTGGGTACTACAATCGCTTGAATCAAGTGGGAGTTAATCTTCCAGATAAGATAGTGATTGACAAAGTTCTCTAGTCACCATCACCAAGTTTCTGGAACTTCCTGATGAACTATAATATGCAAGGGATGACGAAAGAAATTCCTGAACTCTTCGTGATGCTGACATCAACGAATGTAGAAATTAAGGAAAATCATCAAGTGTTGATGATTAAACAAGACCACTAGTTTCAAGTAAAGGGAAAAGGGAAAGAAAGGGAACTTCAAGAAGAATGGCAAGCAAGTTTTCACTCCCGTGAAGAAGCCCAAAGATGTACCTAAGCCTGAAACTAAGTGCTTCTACTACAAAGGAAATGGTCACTCAAAGTGGAGTTACCCACAATATTTGGCGGATAAGAAGGATGGCAAAGTGAACAAAGGTATATTTGATATACATATTATTGATGTGTACCTTACTAGTGCTCATAGTAATTCCTGGGTATTTGATACTTGTTCGGTGAAGGTGAAGTGATGATGTATGTTGGAAGTGGTTCCAAGATTGATATGATCATCATCGCACACTCCCTATACTTTAGGGATTAGTGTCGAACCTAAATAAATGTTATTTGATGTTTGCGTTGAGCATGAATATGATTAGATCATGTTTATTGCAATACAGTTATTCATTTAAGATAGAGGATAATTGTTATTATGTTTACATGAATAAAACCTTCTATGGTCATACACCCAATCTTGATGGTTTATTGAATCTCGATCATAATGATACACATAATATTGATGACAAAAGATGCAAAGTTGATAATGATAGTGCAACTTATTTGTGGCACCGCCGTTTGGGTCATATCGGCATAAAGCGCATGAAGAAACTCCATGCAGATGGACTTTTGGCATCACTTTATTTTGAATCACTTGGTGCTTGCGAACGGTACCTCATGGGCAAGATGACTAAATCTCCATTCTCTAGAACAATGGAACGAGCTACTGACTTATTGGAAATAATACATTCCGATGTATGCGATCCAATGAGTGTTGATGCTCGTCGCGGGTATCGTTATTTTCTGACCTTCATAGATGATTTGAGCAGATATGGATATATCTACTTAATGAAACACAAGTCTGAAACATTTGAAAAGTTCAAAGAATTTTAGAGTGAAGTGGAGAATCATCGTAACAAGAAAATAAAGTTTCTACGATCTGATCGTGGAGGAGAATATTTGAGTTACGAGTTTGGCCTTCATTTAAAACAATGTGGAATAGTTTCACAACTCATGCCACCTGGAACACCACAGCGTAATGGTGTGTCTGAACATCGTAACCACACTTTACTGGATATGGTGCGATCTATGATGTCTCTTACCAATTTACCACTATCATTTTGGGGTTATGCATTAGAGATAGCTACATTCACGTTAAAGAGGGCACCATAAAATCCGTTGAGACGACGCCTTATGGAACTATGGTTTGGCAAGAAATCAAAGTTGTCGTTTCTTAAAGTTTGGGGTTGCGATGCTTATGTGAAAAAGCTTCAACCTAATAAGCTCGAACCCAAATCAGAGAACTGCATCTTCATAGGATACCCAAAGGAAACTGTTGGGTACACCTTCTATCACAGATCTGAAGGCAAGATATTCGTTGCTAAGAAAGGATCCTTTCTAGAGAAGGAGTTTCTCTCGAAAGAAGTGAGTGGGAGGAAAGTAGAGCTTGATGAGGTAATTGTACCTTCTCCCAAATTGGAAAGTAGTTCATCACAGAAATCAGTTCCAGTGATTCCTACACCAATCAGTGAGGAAGCTAATTATGATGATCATGAAACTTCAGATCAAGTTACTACAGAACCTCGTAGGTCTTCCAGAGTACGGTCCGCACCAGAGTGGTACGGTAATCCTATTCTAGAAGTCATGTTACTAGACCATGATGAACCTACGAACTATGAGGAAGCGATGATGAGCTGAAATTCCGCGAAATGGCTTGAGGCCCTGAAATCTGAGATGGGATCCATTTATGAGAACAAAGTGTGGACTTTGGTGGAATTGCTCGATGGTCGGCAAGCCATATTAAATAAATGGATCTTCAAGAGGAAGATGGACACTGATAGTAGTGTTACTATCTAAAAAGCTCGACTTGTCGCAAAAAGGTTTTCGACAAGTTCAAGGTGTTGACTACAATGTGATTTTCTCAACTGTAGTGATGCTTAAATCCATCCGAATCATGTTAGCAGTTGCCATATTTTATGAAATCTGGCAAATGGATGTCAAAACTACATTCCTTAAATGGATATTTCTTAAAGAAGAGTTGTATATGATGCAACCAGAAGCTTTTGTCAATCCTAAAGGTACTAAAAAGGTGTGCAAGCTCCAGCGATCCATCTATGGACTGGTGCAAGCATCTCAGAGTTGGAATATACGCCTTGATGAGTTGATCAAAGCATATAGTTTTATACAGACTTGTAGTGAAGCCTGTATTTACAAGAAAGTGAGTGGGAGCACTATAGCCTTTCTGATAAGTATATGTGAATTACATATTGTTGATCGGAAATGATGTAGAATTTTCTAGAAAGCATAAAGGAGAGTTTGAAAGGAGTTTTTCAAAAGAAAGACCTCGGCGAAGTTGCTTATATATTGGGCATCAAGATATATAGAGATAGATCAAGACATTTGATAAGATTTTTCAATGAATACATACCTTGACAAGTTTTTGAAAGAGTTCAAAATGGATCAGTCAAAGAAGAAGTTATTGCCTGTATTACAAGGTGTAAAGTTGAGTAAGACTCAAAGCCCGACCACGGCTGAAGATAGAAAAAGAATGAAAGTCATTCCCTATGCCACAGTCATAGGTTCTATAAAGTATGATGTGCTGTGTACCAGACCTATTGTGCACCTTGCCATGAGTTTGGAAAGGGGGTACAATAGTGATCTAAGAGTAGATCACTGGACAGCAGTCAAAATTATCCTTAGTGCGGACTAAGGAAATATTTCTCGGTTATGGAGGTGATAAAGAGTTCGTCGTAAAGAGTTACGTCGATGCAAGCTTTTACACCGATCCAGATGACTCTAAGTCTCAATCTGGATGCATATTGAAAGTGGGAGAAATTATCTAGAGTAGCTCCATGAGAGCATTGTAGACATAGAATATTTGCAAAATACATACGGCTCTGAATGTGACAGACCCGTTGACTAAACTTCTCTCACAAGCAAAACATGATCACACCTTAGTACTCTTTGGGTGTTAATCACATAGCGATGTGAACTAGATTATTGATTCTAGTAAACCCTTTGGGTGTTGGTCACATGGCGATGTGAACTATGGGTGTTAATCACATACAGATGTGAACTATTGGTGTTAAATCACATGGCAATGTGAACTAGATTATTGACTCTAGTGCAAGTGGGGGACTGAAGGAAATATGCCCTAGAGGCAATAATAAAGTTATTATTTATTTACTTAATTCATGATAAATGTTTATTATTCATGCTATAATTGTATTAACCGGAAACTTAGTACATGTGTGAATACATAGACAAAACATAGTGTCCCTAGTATGCCTCTACTTGACTAGCTCGTTAATCAAAGATGGTTATGTTTCCTAACCATAGACATGTGTTGTCATTTGATGAACGGGATCACAGCATTATGAGAATGATGTGATGGACATGACCCATCTGTTAGCTTAGCATTATGATCATTACAGTTTCATTGCTATTGCTCTCTTCATGACTTATACATGTTCCTCAGACTATGAAATTATGCAACTCCCGAATACCGGAGGAACACCTTGTGTGCTATCAAACATCACAACGTAACTTGGTGATTATAAAGGTTCTCTACAGGTGCTCCACTTCAGGATTACTTTGGTACCTCTCTGCTATGCTTATAGCAAGACATACATCAGGTCTGGTACACATCATTGCATACATGATAGAAGCTATGTCTGAAGCATAGGGAATGACCTTCATTTTCTCTCTATCTTCTACAGTGGTCGGGCATTGAGTCTGACTCAACTTCACACCTTGTAATACAGGCAAGAACCCTTTCTTTGCCTGATCCATTTTGAACTTCTTCAAAACTTTATCAAGGTATGTGCTTTGTGAAAGTCCAATTAAGTGTCTTGATCTATCTCTATAGATCTTGATGCCCAATATGTAAGCAGCTTCTCCGAGGTCTTTCATAGAAAAAATCTTATTCAGGTATCCCTTTATGATATCCAGAAATTCTATATCATTTCCAATAAACAATATGTCATCTACATATAAGACTAGAAATGCTACAAAGCTCCCACTCACTTTCTTGTAAATAGAGGCTTCTCCAAAAGTCTGTATAAAACCATATGCTTTGATCACACTATCAAAGTGTTTATTCCAACTCCGAGAGGCTTGCACCAGTCCATAAATGGATCGCTGGAGATTGCACACTTTGTTAGCACCCTTTGGATCGACAAAACCTTCTGGTTGCATCATATACAACTCTTCTTCTAGAAATCCATTTAGGAATGCAATTTTGACATCCATTTGCCAAATTTCATAATCATAAAATGCAGCAATTGCTAACATGATTCACACAGACTTAAGCATCGCTACGGGTGATAAAGTCTCATCGTAGTCAACTTCTTGAACTTGTCAAAAACCTTTCGCAACAAGTCAAGCTTTGTAAATAGTAACATTATCGTCTGCGTCGGTCTTGTTCTATGGCTTGCCAATTGTCGGTGTCAAAACCGGCGGATCTCGGGTAGGGGGTCCCGAACTGTGCGTCTAAGGCTAATGGTAATAGGAGGCGGGGGACACGATGTTTACCCAGGTTCGGGCCCTCTCTATGGAGGTAATACCCTACTTCCTGCTTGATTGATCTTGATGATATGAGTATTACAAGAGTTGATCTACCACGAGATCGAAGAGGCTAAACCCTAGAAGCTAGCCTATGATTATGATTATTGTTCTTGTCCTACGGACTAAATCCTCCGGTTTATATAGACACCGGAGGGGGATAGGGTTACACAGAGTCGGTTACAGAGAAGGGAATCTACATATCCGAATTGCCGAGCTTGCCTTCCACGCAAAGGAGAGTCCCACGCGGACACGGGACGAAGTCTTCAATCTTGTATCTTCATAGTCCATCAGTCCGGCATAAGCATATAGTCCGGCTGTCCGAGGACCCCCTAATCCAGGACTCCCTCAGTAGCCCCTGAACCAAGCTTCAATGACGATGAGTCCGGCGTGCAGATTGTCTTCGACATGGCAAGGCGGGTTCTTTCTCCGAATACTCCAAAATAGATCTTGAACACAAGAATCGTGTATGACTCTGCAAAACCAATTCCACATACCACCATAGAGAGTACAATATTCCATGAGTCTACTCTGCTGACAACTTTTCCATAGCGTGACATCATGCCGCGGCCCGGTCATTATTCGAACCGTATTATCAACCTGCGACTACACATCTTGCGAGGCGGTTTTATTGGCATGTCTTGTCGAAGCAGAGATCGTGTCCCCTTATCACGGGATTCTCATCAATACGGGCATGGGTAAGCCAACCGCGCCATTAGCGTGGCGCTTGGGGAATAAGCAAGTTTCTAGGGCAAGTGGGGAGGCAAATTATTTCTGCTGCCTTTATAAAGAGACAAGGATTCCCCTTTTTCACCCACGCCTTCTTCTTCTTTCGCCTACTCTCTTTCGCTCGAGATCCAGCGCCCAAGCATTCGCCTTCTCCGCCCACAAAGGCATTCCGAAAATGTCCAGATCTGGAGCCGGAGGCAAGTGGATGGCCTCTACCGTCTAGGAGAAGGATATTAAGAAACTTCGGGAGGCCGGGTATTTGGCCAAGAAGATCAGCCACCGCCTTCCAACGGTGGGACAGATTGTCCCTACTCTGGAACCTCATGAGAGGGTTGTATTCCTCCCTCACTTTGACCGCGGTCTAGGGTTTCCCCTCCACCCATTCGTTCGCGGCCTTATGTATTACTATGGGATCGATTTTCATGATCTATCCCCCAGTTCCTTCCTCAACATCTTGACATTCATCGTCGTGTGCGAGGCCTTCCTCCGCATCTCTCCACACTTCGGATTATGGCTGAAGATTTTCAATGTGAAGCCCAAGGTGGTGAACGGTGAGCAAGCTGAGTGCGTAGGAGCCATGGTGAGCAAGATGCCCAACGTTACATGGCCATCAGGTACCTTCAATGATTCCGTCAAAGGGTGGCAACAACAGTGGTTCTATGTCACCAAGCCACGTGGCACAAAATGGGCCGCGGCTCCCGAATTCCGATCCGGAGCTCCATTGAGGCTTACGTCCTAGCCCAAGAAGGGCCTGAATTGGTCTTTGATAGACGAGCTGGCGGTGCTCCACGTGCGTCTCAAGGGTATGGAAGACAAGAACATAAAACTTGTTGATGTAGTCCAGGCGATGTTAGTTCACCGGACTCTCCCTTGTCAATGCAGGGCTTGCAATTTATGGGAATTCAACCCGGCCAAGCACCAGACCCTACTAGGGGTCTTCGGCTCATCGCACGAAAACATCTGGAGGGTGCTCTTTAAGTCCGGCAAATCGTGGGCGGATTCAGCCGAGGACCGCGGGTACCAATTGTCCCGACCCACGAGTTCGGTAAGTCTTCGTATGTTGGCAAGTCATATGCTTTATCTGCATAATCCAAGGGAAACGCTTAATGTATTTTCCAACAACTCTCTTAGGGATGGATTAAGAAGGCAGGGCGGATCTACTGCCCGGCCCCGCTACCAGAAGAACAAGCCGGCCCACTTCTAACAAAGATGTTGGTCCCGGCGCCCTACAAGGCGCCGAAGAATAAAGCCAAGAAAGAGGCCAAAGAGACCAGGGGCGGCCTTCATCGCCAAGGTACTTCGGACATAGTATCTGAAGACTCCGAGGCCCGCTCTTCCTCCAAAGAGGACGAAGAAGAGCAGGAAGGTCGACCCCCCCAGCGAGGGGGAGAAAGAAAAGGATGGCCTCCACACACTTGGAGGCTGAATCACCTAAGAAGGGAAAAAAACCTTTCCGGATGAATCCGCCACCGCCACCGACAGCAGCCCAGAGTGGGATCCCAGGGTCCAGCCCCTGGTTAAATCATGAGTATATATAACCCAGACACGTTTGTATATCCAGACTCACTATCATATAGTGTTTAACGCATTGAGTCACGCCTTTTTTGCAGTCCGACCCAGTCCCGCGTTGAGCAATCCTCATCAGAGGACTTACTGGGTTCGGACGCTATGGACAGCGGGACTCCCCCGACGGCTCCTTCCCCCAAACACGTGGATGACATCGAGATATCATCCCAAATGGACGCAGGCCAAGGAGGAGCCGGGGGGACCGTCAAGGCGGCGCCAGAGGGTCAAACCTCAGCGATCGGACACACGGGGGAAAAGGCCCCCATGGACACTGACGGCGGGGTCCATCTTGAATTTGGCCCCCTGCCGGACATAGTTCCGGAGACCAACACGGCTCCGGAATCAGGCAGGCAACCTCCCTCGACAAAAGGGGGTGCACTTGTTCCACCGGCAACCTCTGCCCAGCAATAGGTGCCGGATACCTTATCTGCAGCGCTGAAGAATGCTTCCATCATTGAAGAACACCATGCCCTTATGGGTGCGGTGATTGAGAAGATTCAGTCTGCCGGAAGCGGGCTGACTGAAGCCTGCATCAGCCTTATAACGGGCTTTGAGGTATGTTGTGAGGTTTTAAAGAGTGTCGTAGTATAGATAGTATCCCCTGATACACTGTTCGGTGTTCGGAAGCAAAAGCCGGACAGAGGATCAAATATATGTTCGCACGAGACTTATCTTGTAGTACCTCTCTCTCTTTTGCTTTTCTAAGCAGGCGTCTGTAGTGACTGCCACCTCTCATACTGCGGAAGTCTCCAGACTGAAGCAGAGTCTGGAGCAAGCCGTAGAAGAGCTCGGCCAAGTGAAGAAGAAGTTGAAGGATAACCAAGGTATGCAAAAAACCTTGTTCGCATTCAGTACGAATGAATAATTGAGTATGACAAAAAAAATTCATGATGTGCTCTAGGAGCGATGGCTGAAGTCGAGGCTCTTAGAAAGGTAGTGGCCCAGGCCGAGAAGAAGGCGGCCAAAGAGCAGGCCCTTCGTGAAAAAGCATGAGGCCAGGGTTATTGAAGTTCGGCAAGAGCTCCAAGAGGCCGTGAAGAAGTGTGAGACCTTAGAGCAGAGTTTAACGGAGAAACAATCCGAACTCAACAAGGCTCGTCAAGCCGCACACGATGCCCGGGGCGAAGCCTAAGGCGCCCTTCCGGAAATCTAGGAGGCCAGAAAGATCGCGCCGGGTGAGGCTTTTTGTATGCAAAGCAAATATTTGAAGGAAGAAAATCATGTTACTAATCCGAATTCGGATTTCTCCAGGGGTGTTTGCGGAGCTGCCGCGCAGCGTATCTGATGCCGCACAATTCTACCGAGCCGAAGAAAGGAGCTCTACGGAGAAGTTATTCTTGTCGCAATATCTGGCGCCAGAGCATCCAGTGCCCTTTGCCGATCAACTGAAACAGCTGATCGAGCTGCATAGGCCGGCCGAACTAGTCATGAAGGATTTAATTATCCGGCTATGGCCCGCCGAGGCGATTCCCAGCAGCTACTTCGGGCTCATGAAGCGGCTTGTAAGTGCCTGCCCTCGACTTGAAGTCATCAAGCGGTCGATCTGTATGGAAGGTGCACTGGGCGAAGATGGATGCCGTAAAGCAGATGACTGAAGGACCGCCTGCGGGGAAGGAGCACCGCATGCCCGAGTTATATTATGATAGTGTCCTGAAAGGATCCTGCCTTGTAGCGGAGCAATGTGGCAAAGATATTATATTCCCATGAATACATTCATGTTATCCTTTGTAATGTTGAACAAGGTTGTTTATATAATATAATGCATGTTATTTGGAAAATTTTACCTCCTGTGCGGCCGTTTTATATATTAATCCTGAGAGTTGGCCAGTCGTCGGCTTCTGCCCCCACGTAGGAAGTATGGGGGTGTTCGGGATAAACTTGAACACTCTTTACCCCAATTTTGGGTCCTTGAAGGAGATGTTCAGCGCAACGAAACATGCAATTGGACTATAAGGCTTTATCACCCTCACTTAGCCATAGGAGTTTGAGAAAACAAAGGTAGGCGCAGCCCCTGGTGTTCGGAAGACCGCCCTAGGGGCTCTATAAGCACCTGATCGGAAGAAAAAAGCCGGTCCATCGCACGCTGCATTAGTTATCGCATAATGCGGAAGAAATCCCTAAAGATTTTGTAACCTGTCGAACAGCTGACCAGCTCTCGCTGCATCATGACAGTCAGTTTTCGGCTTTCTCTACTGAGGTGCTCATCCGGAAGAACCGGGACACAATCACAGTAGTTCTCCCTTTACTACCCTAGCTGATATAGCGGAACATAGGGTAGCAAGCACAGAGCCGGGCAACCCAACTATTGACCCAAGACATGATTCGGAGCCGATGCATATAATGCTATAAGTTCGGGGTGCCGAACGACCCTGAGGATGTTCGGACTTTGTTGTCGTATTGTGGGTACAACGAGGCCCCTGACATATTAAGGCGTACCGTAGTGTACGACTGCCACTTGACAAAAAATATCAATAAGAAAGAACAACAAGTAAGCGTCATATAAAACCGCATGTTGTAATTGAATAATACATCGAGGCGTACGAATACAAATAGTGTGATAAAAAGAAAAATGACTTCGGAACCTGCTGAGACCAGTGGGGGTTGTGTGCGGATCCGGATGATCATCAAGGGGAATATCTAAGGATTCCCTTACGCGTTCCAGCTGTTTTCCTCCTTGGTATGTGTTGACGCTCGAAAATGGCATGATCAAAAAGAGTGACTTGAGGCTATAACGACATGATGTTAAAATTATGAGTTCATGTCACCACTAGATGGCTCTCTTCAAGCCGATCAAAATAACTATAGAGATGGTCCAAAACGAAGCTCGGATGCAAAAGTTATGCCAATCTTAGAGATGCTCGTATTGACACCAGATTAAAGAATGGCATGAAACCTAATTAACACGGCCTATGATGGAAAAAGTTACAACTGCAAAGTTCTTCGCCTCATTGAAACGGACGATTTTGATATAAAGATCATCCTCATCCGAGGTCGTATGCAAAAGTTATAGGCAAAACCGTGCGTTGTAGTAATGTTGGCCAGATCATCCGGGCCAGGGTCCGGATCATCCGGGTAATTGGAGTACCAAGATTCCAGAAGGTTGGCGCTGAAGCCGGATGATCCGGGTAAAGGCCGGACAATCTGGGCAATCGTCCGGACGTCCGGACAAGTTTTTCTGCTGTAGACTTTAGAAAACGGCCCGAAACACCGTCAAGATGGCCTCACATCAAAAAGTGTTCAACATGAAAGTTGTGCGTCTCGTCTAGGCGGTTGTTTTTGATATAAAAAATCCAAATCCAAGGTTGTATGTGGATTCTAGAGCCAACACAGTGAGCTGCTGTCAGAAAACTGGGCTAGGTCGAATCATCCGGGCCTTGAGCCGGACATCCGGGCCGGCGGTCGTGAATAGTCCGTGTTTTATTAGGTTTTGATGATTTGGACGGCCAGGCAAGTCCTTTTCTTGTACGGGAAGTCCATGCCCCTCTTATATAGATAAAAGGTGACGGCCGATTGAACAACAACACACAATCGAACAAATCATCTACCACTTTTTATCTTTTATCTTTTCTTCTTAACCCTAGTTCTTCTTCTTCCTCGTTCTTCGTCTGTTCTTCTTGTTGCAGGGCAGCGAACCTCGAGGCCCTAAGGGTGATCAGGTCAACCTAGGGCAGCCCATAGCCACCGCGCGCCCTAACGGGGTCCCTCCCGGGCGTGTGGGGTTTCGGGTCCTCAAAAGTGCCTGCCGGATTGCTTGTGTACCGCGCTTCCGGACGGGTCTCCTTCGACGTGAGCTGCGGTGCATCACCCTCGGCATTGGACGTACACGGTGACGTGTTCGTGTGCGAACACACTTTTTGGCGACTCCGTTGGGAATGAAGCTTTGAACGGTCTCCGGCCCGTTCTTGCTACGAAGAGATCGTCATCAAGAAGTTGTGATCTACAAAGGTAATATGAATACCCAATTCTCCTTTGTAGATGCGAATAATTCATATGTTGTTGCTAGATTGCTTAATGAGCATAATGTATCGGCTAGCCCTAGTTTCATCAATCATGCATCTAATTATGTGCAAGGGCCGATGCAACAAAATCTCCATGATTCTACCTCATATAATTTTAGCAACATGCAACATATGTATCCCAACTCCCATGCATCGGCAACCCCACAAATTTATATGCTGATGGATAACATGATGAGTTCGGTTAATCAAGTTGAGACACCCTATGTAGGAACTTCCAATGGTATGCAACAAAGTGTTTCAAGTTTTTATTCATCGACAAATAACTTGCAGTACGTTAATCCAAACGTGCCGGTGGATAGGGGAATTGGCCATGTTACTACTAGTTATTTGGCCAATTACCCTCAAACATCATATGCTACACATAACGCTACTAATTTTTTGGCACCATACACAACTGTTGATGTCCATAATTCGGCTCCGCACCTTCATGGTCATGGCCGAATCAGTGAAACTTCTACAGGAGCAGAAATGCCTTCACCTACTACTACCGTGGCATATCATGTCCCCCCTACACAATTACAGAATTTCGGCAACATCTCATTGCCGAAAGAGTTTAGAGGCATTGGGGGGCAACCGTATCTAGACTGGGTAATTGAAAACAAGCTTACATTCTCTTGGGATTTGTGCAACTCTATTCGTCAAGAACTAATAGAAACCGGGAAGCCTCATGACTATGCTGCTGTAAAACCAAGAGTTGTGCAAATGATGCATTCACCTAGTTCTGTAGCAACCAATGTACCCCCTAAACAATTGTAAAGTTTCGGCACCTCATTGCCAAAAGAGTCTCAAAGTATTGGGGGCAATCTCATTAGAAGTGGATGGAAATTGAGATGAAAAGGTTTAAAGCTCGCCAAGCTGAGATGTTTGCTAAAATAAGACAAGAGCGAGAAGCCTTACAAATTCAAAAGGAGAAAAGTATTGATTCAGGTAACGAAGAAAATTCGGTTATTGAAAAAGCCGAATCAAATAGTATGTGTTCTGAATCTATCAAAGAAAAAGAGTATGCCAAGGCATTGGAGAGTCAGTCAAAAGTGGAACAAAGTATTATTCAAGTGATACAACCATCATGCTCTCCCAATGTAATTGAAGAGGTATGTCTAGCAAGTGATTTGCCTATCTTTCAATTTGGTCACAACTTTATTATCGATGCTTCTATAAAAAGAATTCTCATAAGTAATTTTGAAAGACCAATGAAGAAGGGTAATTTACTTGTTAGCAATAAAATTGTTATAGACTATATCGGTCAACCTATTGTGCCATTTATAAAGACCGATAGTGACTTACTATTGTAGCCAAAGTTTTCTCCATTGCTTTATCAAAAGTTTATGTCTACTTGGGTAGCTTTGCTTGTTTCATACTTGGCTTGCGATTGGTGTCAATTGAGACATATGTGTTCTAGCTATTTTCATTTCAGAAATTTAAAGACAAGGTTAAAATCTTCTGAGCAAACCGATGCTAGTATAGTTTCTTATCCAAAGACATCGGAGATACACTGCAAAACACAATGAATAGTCGAATGGGGTGATGCAAAATCTGAACCATTCGTTTGCTTAACTCCAAAGCCGTTCTCACAACAAGGTCGGCTAGAGAATAAAAAAAATTACCTTCAATTCAAGCATGTGTTATCAAATATTTGATTTGCTGTTGAGAAATAATTATATTAGAATTCTTGATCACCATGTTGAGCCATCTATCCAGGGACGAATGTATTGTAAGTTGCATGATTCGTCCAAGCATAATTTTGAGGATTGCAACATCTTTCGTCAAATAGTTAAATCGGCCATTTATAAAGGACGATTGAAATTTGTTGAGACACCAAGAGATGACCAGTCTATTCCGATTGGTCCCAATGGCAGAAAGTTTTTGCATCGGCTGCTTCAAGCCGATCTGTTTAAAGAGAAGGTAAAAACTGCAGGTGATGGGATCAAGCTTTCAAGTAAAGAAGTTTTTGAAGAGAATAATGAACATAATCTTGAGGGCGAGAATTCCATCGAAGCTACAATGAAGACGCCAAGGACCGGGGGGCAGCAAGCAAATCCAATGATCAATGAAAGCGAACCGAAAGAGAACAAAGGTTGAAATAGGTGTAAGTGTAACAAATCAAAAATGACCTTTGCTGAATTATTGGATAAATATCAAAAGAAAAGTGAAGAGAAGAATACTTATCAGCCGAATCATGCAAAGAAACCAAGATCACCCCAAGGCGCAAATATAAGTATCGGTATAAGTGAGAATTTTAATCCAACATATTCATATCCTTATTTTGGTCCGTCAATCCAATGCCGTGGATGCCTTCCTATGCTCATATAGAATCATATCCATGATGGGATAGGTATGATACAAGGGCACATTCTCTATCTTACTTTAGACCATTTCACCAACTCATGCAGCTCCGAGAAGATCTACATTTGAAAAATCACATGTCAACGACTGTTTCAATTATAAGGAATCAGTCCGGAGCTCAAGAAAGAAGAAAGAGGTGGTTGAGCAAGTCTATCGCATCAAAAGAGATGGTCGTAAGAGTGCCACTTCAGATATGATCTCAAATGAAAAAGAGCAAATTAAAGTGTTGACATTGGCTACAAAAGGCAACGAGGCAAGTCAATCAAGTGCCAAATCTGAAGAGAAGAAGTTGAGAGTGCACAAGTTAAAACAAGAATTGCCATTGCTTCAAACAAAATCGCAGCCGGGGTGCCCACTCAGCTTATCATATTGGCAAAAGAAGAAATTACAAAAACTTAGTGCACAAGAACTTGAAGAAAGGAACATGGCATGGGTTCCCAAAGGAAGTGCTCAAAATAAGAATTATGTGCAAGCTTCCATTATAAGAAGTGCGACAAAGGTGAAGAAGGAAAAGAGTGAAAACTATGAAGGACCAGGCTGAAGGTTTCAGCATCTTCGTTCTACACATTATCCATATTCTTCAACTATGCCATTAACGCCTATGCCATGGAATTCGTCATCAGGTATGATTGGTAACCCTCAATGGGCTTATTTTAATACATGGATGCCATATAATTTCTTACATCATGAAAGGGTATTACCAAGTCCCTATACATTTGATTAGCTACAAGTTTGTTGCTGATCCAAAGGGACAAAATACTTGATTTGTCATTTCATTTGTTTATTTCGGCTATATGTGCTTTGAATGAAGTTTACATGGACATTATGTTAACAGCCGATATCCACCTATCGCCCTAAGAATATGTCAAAGTATGGCCGGTGTAGTATTCTAACATCGTCCTTAGTTCGATTGGGGAGCGAGACAAGTACTAGGGAGATTATGTTTTGATAGTTGAATTCATAACAATGGCCATGGTGTCGGTGTTGTTTATATATCTCCATATAGTGCTGTTCTGTGAAGTCTCATGCCTCTTAAAATATGTTTGCACAAATGATCAAAGCCGAATGCATTTTTATTCGGCTTGGAGCTTTTCTTTGCTGTGACTGCTATACATATTGAGGCTTTCGGTGATTCGTTATGAGTAGTGCAACAAATATCCAAGGGTTATCAATGTTTTGATAAATCACTTTTAAATTATCTTGAGGCACGTCTAGATGTAATATCCTCCTTGGGTTGCTTTGAAATTATTCCCACATCTAGACATGACAATTCAAAAGTGTTGGCACAGCAAAGCATCCGGCTATTATGTTACTCATCGTGCATTGTATTTCTATCAATAGCCGATGCTTAGTCTCATCAGAATAGGTAAGGCCGAACCGAAGTCCACTGCTTCGGCCACTAATGAAATTTTCTTATGCAGGCGAAAGTAAGGATTGAAGAAAGTTTATTGTTGATTATCTGCAAAATCCTAGCAAAGGGGTGAATAATATGGTTCCGAGGATGACCTTGAGATACATATCTATGGAACTTTATCATTGGATTGTTAATGAAGTTGAGAAGGTTTCACCAAAGTTTGCATCAAGGATTCAAATAAATAATGGCCAATATATATTTATCGCCCTAAGAACATGCAAAGTGGCCAATGGAGTGATGACATCATCCTTAGGACCAACAGTACAAGTTATTTTTCGGCACGCTAGCTTTGCCAAAAAACAGGGGGCATGTGTTGACGCTCGAAAATGGCATGATCGCAAACAGTGACTTGAGGCTATAATGAGATGATGTTAAAATTATGAGTTCATGTCACCACTGGATGGCTCTCTTCAAGATGATCAAAATAAATATAGAGATGGTCCAAAACGAAGCTCGGATGCAAAAGTTATGCCAATCTTAGAGATGCTCGTATTGACACCAGATTAAAGAATGGCATGAAACCTAATTAATACGGCCTCTGATGGAAAAAGATACAACTCCAAAGTTCTTTGTCTCATCGAAACGGATGGTTTTGATATAAAGATCATCCTCATCTGAGGTCGTATGCAAAAGTTATAGGTAAAACTGTGCGCTGCAGCAATGTTGTCCAGATCATCCGGGCAGGGGTCCGGATCATCCGGGTAATTGGAGCACCAAGATTCCAGAAGGTTGGCGATGAAGCCTGATGATGTGGGTCAGGTCCTGGATGATCCGGGTAAAGGCCGGACAATCCGGGCAATCGGTCGGACGTCCAAAGAAGTTTTTCTGCTGTAGACTTTAGAAAACGGCCCGAAACACCCTCAATATGGCCTCAGATCAAAAAGTGTTCAACATGAAAGTTGTGCGTCCCATCAAGGTGGTTGTTTTTTATTTAAAAACGTCCAAATCCAAGGTCGTATGTGGATTATAGAGCCAAAACAGTGAGCTTCTATCAGAAAACTGGGCTAGGCCGGATCATCCGGGCCTTGAGCCGGACATCCGGGCCGGGGGTCGTGAATAGTCCGTGTTTTATTAGTTTTTGATGATTTGGACGGCTAGGCAAGTCCTTTTCTTGTACGGGAAGTCCATCCGCCTCTTATATAGATAAAAGGTGACGGCCGATTGAACAACAACACACAATCGAACAAATCATCTACCACTTTTTATCTTTTATCTTTTCTTCTTAACCCTAGTTCTTATTCTTCCTCGTTCTTCGTCTGTTCTTCTTGTCGTAGGGCGGCGAACCTCGAGGCCCTAAGGGCGATCAAGTTGACCTAGGGCAGGCCATAGCTGCCGCACGTCCTGACAGGGTCCCTCCCGGGCATGTGGGGTTTCGGTTCCTCAAAAGCGCCTGCCGGATTGCTTGCGTACCGCGCTTCCGGACGGGTCTCCTTCGATGTGAGCTTCGGTGCATCACCCTCGGCGTTGGAGGTACACGGTGAAGTGTTCATGTGCGAACAGTATGTTCGTCCCTTCATAGGTCCGGTCGCTAGGTTGCCAGTGATGGCCTAGAGAAAAGTGGACCTGCAAAGAAAATGCAAAAAATGTTTGTGTGCCAAGGAGCGGTTAAGCCGCATTGTGGGGCCTAACCTAGCTTTGCCTCCGCCTATCGCCGAAGTGGATAATTGAGTTCTTGACAAGCTGGGCTATCCTGCCGCGGAGTAGTTCAGACTCTTTTGACGGTGTCCGGGAGCCTGGCTGTTGAATGAAGGTTCGATTGAAAAAGGCCGCTCTGCGCTTCTACTGCTAAGGCGGCAGTCTGCTCTTCGGTACGGAGGGAGCGTTCAACTTTGCCATTAACTGTTATGACACCGTGTGGACCAGACATCTTGAGCTTAAGATAAGTGTAGTGTGGCACCGCGTTGAATCGAGCAAACGCGGTTCGTCCGAGCAGTGCGTGATAGCTGCTGCGAAAAGGGACGATATCAAAGATTAACTCTTCGTTGCGGTAATTATCCGGGGGTCCAAAGACTACTTACAGAGTGATGGAGCCTGTACAGCGGGCCTCAACGCTTGGTATGACACATTTAAAGGTGGTTTTAGTGGGTTTGATCTTTGAAGGGTCGATACCCATCCTGCGCACTGTATCCTGATAAAGCAGGTTCAGACTGCTACCTCCGTCCATAAGGACTCGCATGAGGTGGAATCCGTCAATTATTGGGTCAAGGACTAGTGCGGCTGAGCCGCCCCGAGGATATTGGTCGGACGATCCTTGCGGTCAAAGGTGATCGGGCCGAACGACCATGGTTTATATTTTGGGGCGACTAGCTCCATTGCGTAGACGTCCCTAAGTGTGCGCCTCCACTCCCTTTTGGGAATATGGGTGGCGTGTATCATATTCACCGTTTTAATTTGCGGGGGAAACTTCTTTTGCCCTCCTGTGTTCGGTGGCCGGGGCTCCTCGTCGTCATCATCGCTTTGCGACCCCTTCTCCTTGCTTTCAGCACTTGACTTGTTGGCCTGTTTGAAGACCCAGCATTATCCGTTGGTATGATTGGCTGGTGTTCCTGGGGTGCCGTGAATTTGACATGGATGGTCTAGTATACGGTCCAGACTGGACATGCCCGGACTATTTCTTTTGAGTTGTTTCGTCCTTTGACTGGTCTTAGGGCCTCTGAATCTGGCATTGACGGTCGTGTCTTCGGCGTTGTCGCTGTTATTTCGACGCTTGTGTTTGCTGCGTCGAGGCTTGCCGTTGTCATCTCTGGATGTAGAAATTCCAAGCTTGCTTTAGGCCTTGTTGCGACGAGCCAACTAACTATCCTCGCCCGCACAAAAGTGGGTCATGAGTGTCGTAAGGGCTGCCATGCACTTCGGCTTCTCTTGGCCGAGGTGTCGGGCGAGCCACTCGTCACGGATGTTATGCTTAAAGGCCGCTAGGGCTTCGGCATCCCAATAGTCGATGATTTGGTTCTTTTTAGTTAAGAACCAAGTCCAGAATTTCCTGGCTGACTCTCCGGGCTGTTGGGTTATGTGACTTAAGTCATCAGCGTCCGGTGGTTGCACATAAGTGCCCTGAAAGTTGTCAAGGAATGCGTCTTCTAGGTTCTCCCAACTGCCAATGGAGTTTCCCGACAGACTATTCAACCAGTGTCGAGCTGGTCCTTTGAGTTTTAGTGGGAGGTATTTGATGACGTGGAGATCATCGCCGTGGGCCATGTGAATGTGGAGAAGGAAATCTTCAATCCATACCGCGGGGTATGTTGTCCCATCATATGGTTCAACGTTTACGGGTTTAAACCCTTCTGGGAATTCATGCTCCCTTACTTCGTCAGTGCAGCATAGGGGGTGTGCGGCACCTCTATGCCGGGATACACCGCGATGCAGTTCGGATGATTCTGTCTGCTATATTCAGCACGGACGGATTTGTATTTAGTATATCCGTCGTGGCGGTCATCGTCACGTGTTGGGGCACACCCCCGCGATCCGTAGATCGATCTTGACTGTTTTGCTTTGTTTTCCAATTCGTCTCGCAGGTCATGCGTGTAGCCCCTGTCCATCGTGTTTCTATTTGTTCGGCAATGGGGTGCGGGCTGGTGTTCGGACTGATACGCCGCTTTGTCTCGGCCACGAGGTGGTCGGTCAGCCGCATCTGTCGGATATCGTGTTCCGGCAAAACCCTTAAGGTTCGAACTCTGGGGTGGCACGAAGATCTTCTCCCTACCGAAACACGCCCACAACCTCGCCGAGATTTTAAGCTAGCACGATGAACAACACAAGGGACACGAGGTTTATACTGGTTCGTGCCACCATTGTGGTGTAATACCCTAATCCAGTGTGTGGAGTGGTGGACTGCCTCTGGGGCTGATGATGAACAGTACAGAGGAAGAACAGCCTTGCGAGGGGTGTTCTTGAGCTGGTGTGGAGTTCTACTTGTCTAGGATTTGATCCCTTCCTACTGTGGTGGCTATCTCTATTTATAGAGGACCTGGTCCTCTTCCCAAGTATTGAGCAGGAAGGAAGCCAACAACGGCCATTTTGTAAGGGGACAGCTAGTACAAGCTATCCTTACTAAAGGTGGTCTTCGACTGCCAAAGGCACTGGTGATGACGCTGTCTTGGGCTCCACGGTGACCTCCATCCTGCGGTCCTGCTGGTCTTGGTCTATTTGCACTGATATGGAAACCTTTGTTTGATGCCTCGGTACTCCGCGCCTGTGCTTGCCCCCTTTGCACCAAAGAGGAAACGAGGACACTGCGCAGGCTGGCGCCTGCCTGGTCTTGATCATCATGGCTTGCGTCATGAGCACCTCGCAAGGTACCCCTTGCCTTGATCTCTCTGCCTCCTCGTGAGCCTGCCTGGTGAGGCCGCCCCTGAGGAGGCCTTGGGTTGTCCTCCCTGCAAGGCTTGGCCCCTCGCAAGGGTCTTGAACTTTGGTCGATGAAGACGGGTCGTACTGGGCCACTGCTTGAGCCACACTGCAGGCCGCAGGCAGGCAAGTCTGGGGACCCCCGTTCCTAGAATGCCGACAGCATCCTGCGCCGGTAGTATAGGCTCCAGTGCCTCGTCCTCGAATTGAGGTAACAACCTGCGCTTCGGGTAACTTTTGGTTGGGGTGCTCGAGTCCGTATTCCTCAGCCACCAGGACTTTAGTCCATCTATTAGTGAGCAGATCTTGATCAGCTTGAAGTTGCTGCTGTTTTTTCTTCAGGCTCTTTGCAGTGGTTATAAGCCAGCGCTTGAAGCACTCCTGCTCGACGGGATCCTCAGGCACGGTAAATTCTTCATCGCCGAGGCTCACCTCATCTTCGGAGGGGGGCATGTAATTGTCATCCTCCGAGTCTTGATTCATTGCCTGTTCATCGGGGCTAGCTTGCCCGTCCTCCCATCCGGCGTGTTCAAAGCTTGGCTGGGCGGGATTGTTTTTGTCTTCGGCATCATCCGAAGTGCTATTGTCTCTTGTGCCGGTATCGCTGTTTCTACCCTAGCATGGTTTAAAGCGGCGCCGCTGACGTCGGCTCTTCGGCTGTTTCTCAGGAGGATTACCCTTCGTTGCATCCTTTTGATCCTCGCCATTGTTTTCTTTGGGTGTGTCCACCATATATATGTCATATGATGAGGTGGCTGTCCAGCGCCCTGTGGGCGGTGGTTCCTGTTCTTCTACAGGATCGTCGTCCATACCGTCGATGTCTTCGGAGTCGAAATCAAGCATGTCGGTTAAGTCGTCAATAGTGGCTATTAAGTGGGTGGTGGGTGGGTAACGAATTCCTTCGTCGTCCGCTTCCCACTCAAGCCAGACATAGTTCGGCCAAGAGTCTCCTAACAAGGAGAGAGATTTTAATGAGTTTAGCACGTCGCCCAAGGGCGAGTGCTGAAAGATGTCCGCGGAGCTGAAATCCAAGATCGGTGCCCAGTTAGATCTGATGGGCGCGGATACGCGCGGTTCGGAGCCTATGGCCAGAAACGAGTCCGACGGTCCGATCACACGGACCTTATTGGCAGTGAAATCTGTGTTTGGCTCTATTGCTGTTGAGTGTGCGGCTTCCGTGGCGGAGTCCATCCTCCCGTCCCGGATGGCATGATCTGCACTGGATCTAAAGCCAGAGCAGCTGCAGGTGCAATCTCCTGAAAACCGTCCGATGGCAGATCTAGGTCATGCTCATCGTGGCTGTAGGGTGTACCTGTCATGGGCTCGAATCTGTCGAAGATCAAGTCTCCACGGATGTCGGCCATGTAGTTCAGGCTTCCAAACCTGACCTGATGGCCAGGGGCGTAGCAATCGATCTGCTCCAGATGGCCAAGCGAGTTGGCCCGTGATACGTCTCCAACGTATCTATAATTTGTGAAGTATTCATGCTATTATATTATCCATCTATGATGTTTTATATGCATTTATATGCCATTTTATATGATTTTTGGGACTACCCTATTAACTTAGAGGCCAGTGCCAGTTCCTGTTTTCTCCTTGTTTTTGAGTTTTACAGAAAAGGAATACCAAACGGTGTCCAATTGACGTGCCAATTTTTGATGATTTTTTATGGACCAAAAGAAGACCACGGAGCATCAGAGTTGGGCCAGAAGAGTCCCGGGCTGCTCACGAGAGTGGAGGGTGCGCCCCCCTATCTCGTGGACAGCCCGGAGCCCCCCTTGACGTGAAACCAATGCCAAAAATTCCTTTAAATACAGAAACATTCGAGAAATAACCTAGATCAGAAGTTCCGCCGCCGCAAGCCTCTGTAGCCACGAGAAATCAATCTAGGCCCTCTCTAGCAGCCTGCCGGAGGGGGCCATCATCACCGGAGTCCATGGAGGAGGATCTCGGAGAGGCCATCATCGCCATGAAGGCCAAGGACCAGAGGGGGAAAGCCATGGAGAAGGAAGCACAAGGGGGAGAACCTCTCCTCCTCTCTCTTGGTGGCACCGGAGTGCCATCGGGAGGGGAATCATCGCCGCGGTGATCGTCTTCATCAACATCACCATCATCATCACCATCCTCATCTCTTTTATGCGGTCCACTCTCCCGCACCCCGCTGTAATCCCTACTTGAACATGGTGCTTTATGTCGCATATTATGATTCAATCATGTGTTGCCATCCGATGATGTTTTGAGTAGATATATTTTGTCCTTGGGTTGATTGATGGTCTAGATTGGTACGAGTTGTATGTTTTATCTTGGTGCTGTCCTATGGTGCCCTCCGTGTCGTGCAAGCATGAGGGTTTCCCGCTGTAGGGTGTTGCAATACGTTCATGATTCGCTTATAGTGGGTTGGTGAGCGACTGAAACACAAACCCGAGTAAGGGGGTTGTTGTGTATGGGAATAAAGAGGACTTCATGCTTTAATGCTATGGTTGTGTTTTAACTTAATGATCTTTAGTAGTTGCGGACGCTTGCTAGAGTTCCAATCATAAGTGCATATGATCCAAGTAGAGAAAGTATGTTAGCTTATGCCTCTCCCTCATATGAAATTGCAATGACGACTATCGGTCTTGTTAACAATTGCCTAGGACAATTCCGCACCCCGATCCATCATTATTCCACACTCGCTATTTATATTATTTAGTAATATATTCTAACTTTATGATAACAACACCTACTTTCATATTTTAGCTCTCCGATATCATACAAAGTTATCCTCTTCATACCCACAACACAGTTTTATTTCTTGTTTCTAGTTGGAAGCAAACGTTCGGTGCACGTAGAGTTGTATCAGTGGCAGATAGGGCTTGAGAGAATATTGATCTTACCTTTGGCTCCTTGTGGGTTAGACACTCCATACTTATCACTTCCACCTTTGGGAATTGCTACGATGATTCCTTGCACTTGGGGATTATCAAGCTCTTTTCTGGCGCCGTTGCCGGGGAGCAATAGCATGGGGTTGATATTCTCGTGTGTGCTTGTTTGCTTTCTTCACTAAGTAGATTTTGTTTTTCCTTTTTGCTTCTGTTAGTTGTTGGTGAAACATACAAAAAATTGAAAAAATGAAAATACCAAAAATATTTACTTGCCTCTCATGCCTAAAAAAGTTTTTCAAAAAGAGAAGTGATTGGAAAGTTATGCATTGAAGAAGTGAGGGTCGACCTTGAGCACTTGTGTTCATGCTCACAGAAACAATGTTGAATTTTTCATGAAAGTTTCTCTGTAAATAATTATCCCCTTGTATATATCCATTGTATTATAAAAATAATGTGCCGAGCTTTGGTTTTAGTATGATAAGATTGCTTGCTTACTATGTGCAGAACAAAAACAGAAACTTTGGCTGTAGTGCATGAATTTAAATTTTTTACTGGAAAGTAAAATGGGTCTGAAACTTTTTTCACATTACTTCTGTGCAAATTTTTCAATTTTTCAAATTTATTTCATAATTGTTGGAGTGACAGAAGTTTACTAAACTTCCAGATTACTACAGACTGTCCTGTTCTTGACAGATTCTGTTTTTCCTGTGTTGTTTGCTTATTTTGATGCATCTATGTCTAGTATGTAAGGGTATGAACCATAGAGAAGTTGGAATACAGTAGGTTTAACACCAATACAAACAAAGAAAGAGTTAATTACAGTACCTTAAAGTGGTAGTTTGCTTTATTACACTAACGGATCTCACAAGTTTTTGTTTAAGTTTTTGTGAATGAAGTGTTTGAAGAACGAGGAGTTACCGATGTGAGAAGAATAAAGAGAGACAAGAGTTCAAGATTGGGGATGCCCAAGGCACCCCCAAGTAAATATTTCAAAGGATACTCAAGCATCCAAGCTTGGGGATGCCCCGGTTGGCATCCCATCTTTCTTCTTCAACAAATATCGGTATACCTCGGTTTTTGTTTTGTTCACATGATTTGTGTCCTTTGTGTTTTTATTTTTCTCTAAAAATCATGCTAGTATGAGATATCTCTTCATTGATTTATAGAACACTTCATGTGCTTCACTTATATCTTTTAAGTATGATCTTATAGAATTGCTCTTTGTGCTTCACTTAAATCGTTTGAGTATGGTTTTATAGAATGCTTCGTGCGCTTCACTTATATATTTTGAGCTTGGATATTGGTTAGTCTATATTAATTGTAGAATGATCCATGAACTTCACTTATATCTTTTGGAGTATGAATAATACTATAATTTAAAAGTGGGTTTGGAAGAGTGTCAACTTTAGGAATTAGTGATCCCACTATCTTGGAGGGTGTTGAATCTTCGTACGATATTTATGAAAGTGGATTTGGAAGAGTGTCAACTTTAGTTAGTATTCCACTATTTCGGAAGAGGTTCCAATTGAGTGTGAGAACAAAGTTGCTATCGATGATGCTACTGAGAATTATTATGAGGGAGGAATATGTGCTTGTAGAAGTTGCAATAATATCAAGTTTCCTCTCTATGTGCTTAAACTTTTGAAGTTATACTTGTTTTGCCTTCCTATGCTAGTTGACTTTTGTTCCTATAAATTGTGTGCTCACAAAATCCCTAGGCATAGGAAGTGAGTTATATTTAAATGTGCTAGTCATATTCTTCATGATGCTCTCTTTGTGTTTCAACTCCTTTTCTTTTATGCGAGCATCATTGAAATCAACATGCCTAGCTAAAAGGCATTAAAGAAAAAGCGCTTGTTGGGAGACAAACCAATATTTACCCTTACTGTTTTTGTGTGTCTACATGATTAGGCTACTGTATTAATCATGTTTTATAGCTTTTGTTTCAATAAAGTGCCAAGTAAGACCTTTGGGAAGACTTGGGTGAAAGTTAATGTGATCTTGCTGTAAAAAACAGAAACTTTGCGCTCACGAGATTAGCTGTCATTTTTTACAGATGAGTGCTTTTGAGTTGATTATTTTTGCGGAAGATTAATGGACAAATTCCTCACGTCCACCCATTTATTTCATAATTTTTGGAGTAGCAGAAGTATGGTTACTGTTCAGATCATTACAGACTGTTCTGTTTCTGACAGATTCTGTTTTCATTGCATAGTTTGCCTGTTTTCTAGTTTCTATGGCTTATATTTCTCAATATAAATTGTTGAAATGATATGGTACAGTAGGAATTATGTGAAGACCTTGTATTTTAAAGTACCAAAGTGCAGGGTTTACTCTTTATCATACTAACCTATCTCACGAAGTTCCCTTAAGTTTTGTGTGATTGAAGTTTTCAAGTTTTGGGTGAGATATCGTGATGAGGAGAATAAGGAGTGGAAAGACCCTAAGATTGGGGATGCACAAGGCACCCCAAGGTAATATTCAAGGAAGACTCAAGCGCCTAAGCTTGGGGATGCCCCGGAAGGCATCCCATCTTTCGTCTTCAAAACTATCAGCACATCTTACTCGGTGCTATATTTTTATTTGTCACATGATATGTGTTTTGCTTGGAGCGTATTTTCAATTTTACTTGCTATTTGAATAAAATCATTGGATATGAAATATTGAATAAAAAAGGAACCCTCCCATGGCTAGTTAATTATTTGACTACTCAGTGTCCTTCACTCATATCTTTTGGAGTAGTTTATCATTTACTCATGTGCTTCCTGTATATCCTATGAGTAAATGGGGGAATGAATTGAATGTCATAAATCTGAATTTCTATATGTTTCATATGCTCATAACATGGATAGTAATGACTTCACATATGAAGAGTATGAGGCATAAAAGTTGTTGAGAATTGGCAAACGTAGTTTTGGTCATCGTTGCAATTAATAGGAAGTAATAAGGGAAGAGAGGTTCACATACAAATATATTATCTTGGACATCTCTTATGATTGGGAGCACTCATTAAGTATGACATGCTAAAAGAGTTGACATTGGACAAGGAAGACAACATAATGGTTTATGTTTTCTCACATCTCAGTTAAAGTATATTATCATTGACCTTCTAAACATGTTGAGCTTGCCTTTCCCCCTCATGCTAGCCATATTCCTTGCACTAAGTAGAGATACTACTTGTGTTTCCAAATATCCTTAAACCCAGTTTTGCCATAAGAGTCCACCATACCTACCTATGGATTGAGTAAGATCCTTCAAGTAAGTTATCATGTTGCAGGCAATAAAAATTGCTATTTAAATATGTATGACTTATTAGTGCAGAGAAATTAAGCTTTGTACGATCTTGTTGTGGAAGCAATAAAAGCGACGGACTGCATAATAAAGGTCCACATACAAGGGGCAATATAAAGTGACGTTCTTTTGCATTAAGATTTTATGCATGCAACCCTAAATGCACATGACAACCTCTGCTCCCCTCTGTGAATTGGCCTATCTTTTACTTTATGTTTTTACTTTATGCTTGAGTCAGGGTGATCCTCACCTTTCCCTTTTTCATTTTATCCTTTGGAAAGCTCCTCGTGTTTGAAAGATCATGATATATATATATCCAATTGGATGTAAGTTAGCATGGGCTATTATTGTTGACATCACCTAAAGGTGAATACGTTGGGAGGCAACACAATAAGCCCCTATCTTTCTCAGTGTCCGGCTTAAACTCCATAACCACAAGTATTGCATGAGTGTTAGCGAAGTAGAAGACTATATGATAGTTGAGTATGTGGACTTGCTGAAAAGCTCTATTCGTGACTCTTTCTGATGTTATGATAATTGCAATTGCTTCAATGACTGAGATTGTAGTTTGTTCGTTCTCAATGAAGTTCTGAACCATACTTGCCATTGTGAATAGATTGTTACTTGATCATGAAAGGTTTTATGAAATAAGCTACTATTATGACACATAATGATGCTAGAGAAGGTGATTTAAATTATCATTGATCAAACGTGTGCACCTGCTAGCATTCACACTTCATAAATGATTTCTTTTATCATTTACGTACTCTAGGACGAGCAGGAATTCAGCTTGGGGATGCTGATACGTCTCCAACGTATCTATAATTTATGAAGTATTCATGCTATTATATTATCCATCTATGATGTTTTATATGCATTTATATGCCATTTTATATGATTTTTGGACTAACCTATTAACTTAGAGCCCAGTGCCAGTTCCTGTTTTCTCCTTGTTTTTGAGTTTTACAGAAAAGGAATACCAAACAGAGTCCAATTGACGTGCCAATTTTTGATGATTTTTTATGGACCAAAAGAAGACCACGGAGCATCGGAGTTGGGCCAGAAGTGTCCCGAGCTGCCCACGAGAGTGGAGGGCGTGCCCACCCCCTAGGGCGCGCCCCCCTATCTCGTGGACAGCCCGGAGACCCCCCTGACGTGAAACCAATGCCAAAAATTCCTATAAATACAGAAACCTTCGGGAAATAACCTAGATCAGAAGTTCCGCCGCCGCAAGCCTCTCTAGCCACGAGAAATCAATCTAGGCCCTCTCCAGCACCCTACCGGAGGGGGCCATCATCACCGGAGGCCATGGAGGAGGATCTCGGAGGGGCCATCATCGCCATGAAGGCCAAGGACCAGAGGGGGAAAGCCATGGAGAAGGAAGCACAAGGGGGAGAACCTCTCCTCCTCTCTCTTGGTGGCACGGGAGTGCCATCGGGAGGGGAATCATCACCGCGGTGATCGGCTTCATCAACGTCACCATCATCATCATCATGCTCATCTCTTTTACGCGGTCCACTCTCCCGCACCCCGCTGTAATCCCTACATGAACATGGTGCTTTATGCTGCATATTATGATTCAATGATGTGTTGCCATCCTATGATGTTTTGAGTAGATATATTTTGTCCCTGGGTTGATTGATGGTCTAGATTGGTACGAGTTGTATGTTTTATCTTGGTGCTGTCCTATGGTGCCCACCGTGTCGCGCAAGCGTGAGGGATTCCCTCTAGCTGTAAGGTATTGCAAGTTCATGATTCTCTTATAGTGGGTTGGTGAGTGTCTGAAACACAAACCCGAGTAAGGGGGTTGCTGCGTATGGGAATAAAGAGGACTTGATGCTTTAATGCTATAGTTGGGTTTTACCTTAATGATCTTTAGTAGTTGCGGACGCTTGCTAGAGTTCCAATCATAAGTGCATATGATCCAAGTAGAGAAAGTATATTAGCTTATGCCTCTCCATCATATGAAATTGCAATGACGACTATCAGTCTTGTTAACAATTGCCTAGGACAATTCCGCACCCCAATCCATCATTATTCCACACTCGCTATTTATATTATTTAGTAATATATTCTAACTTCATGATAACAACACCTACTTTCATATTTTAGCTCTCCCATATCATACAAAATTATCCTCTTCATACCCACAACACAGTTTTATTTCTTGTTTCTAGTTGGAAGCAAACATTCGGTGCACGTAGAGTCATATCAGTGGCAGATAGGGCTTGAGAGAATATTGATCTTACCTTTGGCTCCTTGTGGGTTCGACACTCCATACTTATCACTTCCACCTTTGGGAATTGCTATGATGATTCCCTGCACTTGGGGATTATCAGCCCGCAGTGCGAAGCCGCCGAATACGAAGATCTGTCCGGGGAGGAAAACCTCACTGTCGGTGTCAAAACCGGCGGATCTCGGTTAGGGGGTCCCGAACTGTGCGTCTAGGCAGATGGTAACAGGAGAGGAGGGACACGATGTTTTTAACCAGGTTCGGGCCCTCTCGATGGAGGTAAAACCCTACTCCTGCTTGATTAATATTGATGATATGGGTAGTACAAGAGTAGATCTACCACGAGATCGGAGTGGCTAAACCCTAGAATCTAGCCTATGGTATGATTGTTGTTTGTCCTACGGACTAAAACTCTCCGGTTTATATAGACACCGGAGAGGGCTAGGGTTACACAGAGTCGGTTACAATGGGAGGAGATCTTCGTATCGTATCACCAAGCTTGCCTTCCACGCCAAGGAAAGTCCCATCCGGACACGGGACGGAGTCTTCAATCTTGTATCTTCAAAGTACGGGAGTCCGGCCAAAGGTCTTAGTCCGGCCATCCGGACACCCCTAATCCAGGACTCCCTCAGTAGTCCCTGAACCAGGCTTCAATGACGACGAGTCCGGCGTGCAAGTTGTCTTCGGCATTGCAAGGCGGGTTCTCCTGCAAATTCTCTGTATCCGACGAATAGTGTCTGGCTTCTAGTGCGTGCTACCCTCCTTTGCTTCTGTGCCCCATAATGACCATTTTCCACGTGTCAAACGAATGCGAAAAGCCAGGGGACTTTTTCAGTTACCCCCTGGTTGCATTAATGAACCGCCCATAAAAGAGACGGGGATTTAGATCCAATTCACACCATCTTCCCTCCGCGAGATTTCATCAGAGTGCCTTCGACAGAGATCCATTCCACCATGGCCGGTCGGTGCAGCTCCACCTCTCGCCCCTCCAGCGCTGGGCCCAGATATTGGGGGCGGTGTTCCGTCCCACATAGCGAGCTAATAGTGCTTCAGTCCAAGGGGCTTCTCCCCCCAGCATATATGGTCCCAGTTCGAGCCGGCATTGCTACCTACAGCGGCGGAGAGCAGGCGGAGAGCGTCCCCAATACCTCTCAAGGAGAGCGGATATGCCTAGTCCCTTATTTGATGAGAGGACTCGGATTTCCAATTCATCTGTTTCTTCGAGGGTTGCTGGAGTTCTACGGCCTCTAGCTACACAACCTCACGCCCGCCTCCATTCTGCACATTGCGGGCTTCGTGGCCCTCTGCTAGCTGTTCTTGGGCGTTGAGGCCCATTTCGCGCTGTGGAAGAGGTTGTTTTGCCTTGTGCCTCGTTCTCAGGAGGGGTCTATTTATCAAGTGGGTGGAGCCGAACTATGGCGCATCGCTGGGACCGGATAACTATCCGGCACCCCAAAGAAGGCGTCCAAAGACTGGCCCTCGGGATGTTTTTATATAGATGACGTCCCCCTGCCGGACCCTGTACGGATCGGCCTCCCCGCGTTCAATAATGCCCCATTGAAGAAGCGCCTGAGTTGGCGCCCATGGAACCCTCAGAGGGAAGCTGACAGGGACGTCCTGTACCTGATGAGCCGGATAAGGTTGTTGGCTCATTCCGGACTGACCATGATTAAGGTCATGGCCATATGCATTACGCGAGGGGTGCAGCCGCTTCAATACAGAGGCCACCCCATGTGGGATTTCAACGGGGAGGATGATGCTACCCGGTGCGGTCGCAAGGGGCCAGATTCGGCCGCCACTTTAACGAGAATCTTATCCGCTTTGTACAAGGGGGAAGAGGAAGAATTCCTCCGTGTCAACCCGGAAGGTGGATTCTCTATGTACAATCCTCCTAGTTGGGTGAGCGGACACTTTCACTTGCCTATCCGTTTTCAAAATTCCCGTAGTTGAGTACTTAGACTAGTAATGTTTAAACGCAGGAGCTACGCCAGGCTGTGAAGAAAATAAACAACCCTGCTCCACAACCCGAGGATCCGGAACGGTCCCTCGATCCGGACTCCCAAGAAGATCCGGACTTATGCGTGGAGTTGGTTGCTGGAGTATTTCATCAACTGAGCAAGGATAACTCCTTAGTGGCCATCACGGCCGACTATCCCGGACTACTTCCAGCCTCCAAGGTAACTAAGACCGAAGTCCCAGTATTCTCATGCTTTATCTTGCATGCCGTGCACTAACAGTGTTTCACAGGGTAAATCCTTGAGGCGGAAGGCCGAGCCCACGGTGGGCAGCCTACAAGGGCCGCTGAAACCAGGCAGGCCAAAAAGAAGTGCGGACCAGATCGAGATTCCGGTGCAACGGTATGGTGTGCGGATTTAATGCCTAGGGTTCATGCCCTTGAGTCTTACTAATGCTCATGATTTCTTAGAAAGAAGAGAGCCCGCCGGACTATGTCCGCCGGTTAAGGTTCGAGGCCGGGTCCGGAAGCGGAGGCGGACACGGGACGTGCCTCGGGCGCTCCTCCGACAGAGGGCGCCGACGGGCTATGTGCCACCAATTCAGAGGTGGAGAGTGCCCTAAACCACAGGCGTCGCCGGACTGTTCTCTGTGACGCGTGTTTTTCCCCAGAGGCGTTGGACGCCTTTAATACAGGAGATGCGTATCTCCGTGCTACTCAAGATGGTCTAGCCAGAGCCATGGAGCAGTATGTGAAAGACATACAGGTGAGTAGAATTGAAGGTTATATATGTCAGTAGCCCCCGAGACTTGAAACAATGAAGATAATTGTTTGAAGGATCATGTGCTATGTAGTGTCTTACAAAGAAGAACACGTCCCAGGAGCTCGAAGAGTGCAAGGCTCAGCTCGAGGCTGCATTGGCCACTTCAGAGAATGTCAAGGGGACGCCCGCAGGTAATATGTGCTTCAAAAGGTACCTCCGTTTTGAAATGCGGCAGGCGTGCAACCCTGACTATAATAATGCAGATGAGGCCGGAGTAAATCCGGACCAGCAACAACTCCTACGCCAAGTAAAGGCTGGCGAGAACGTGCTGACGAGGGTGAGGCAAGACAAGAACAAGCTTCAAGACGCCAATACCCAGCTAGGCGAGGAACTGAAAGATGTTCGCATTCAGCTGTCTTCCGTCGTGAAGGAGAATCGGCGACTTCGACGCGGCATTTTTAGTAAGTGCTTGAGCGAATCTTCGAAAAAAAGAATTCGGCGAGGAAGTCGATTGACAGAGCTATGTCTGTAGGTCTGCTGACGGGTCGTCCGGCGGAGGAAATGCTCGGTTCATCGGGAGACCTTCTTCCCGAGCTGTTGCAACTACACGAGCGAGTTCGGCAGGCAATGCGAGGTATCATCCAGGCTATGTGGCCATCCCTCTCCGTGCCTGAATGCCTTGGGGAGCTTTCCAAGAAGCTGGAGGGAGTGCGGTAGCACTTCCGGTTATGGAAGATATCGGCTTGCCGTCAAGGTGCCAGGGAGGCCTGGGCCATGGTGAAGACTTGGTACATGAAGGCTGACCCAAACCACATGGCCGAGGTCGGCCCTATAGGTCCGGACGGAAAGGAGATCCCGGTCAGCTTGGCATATGGCCAGGTGGAGCTGGCTGCAAAGTATTCCCAACAGGACTATAAATTAGACCGCCTGTTAGATGGCATTGAAGAAGAATATGCCGAGTCAGATTGACTATGTAAAAATGACATAAAAAATGTCCTCTAGCCGGATTGTAGATCGTTTGTCATTGCGGACCTTTTCGCTTCGACCTCTGGACCCTATAGTCCAGAGTGTGTCCAAATACCCACTTGGTTATGTAAGAACCGGGGCATGCATGGAGACAAGCCGTAGGGGCCATAAGTGCTTTAGCAGACAAGTGCCCAACTAGTTATGTTATATTACATGGTTAGTAAGAGACATCTTCCAGAGAGAATAGTTCCGTTAGGGGTTCCTTTCCCTGGGAGGCATGCCCTAAAGTGCATGTCCGAACTGCCGGAAAGAGCAGGAAAGCATCTGGGGGCAAATGAGTAAATACAAAAGATCATCTTTTAGCTCACCGACCGAATATTCCCTTAAGAACGCTAGCTTTTGGCTTCACCCAGTCTGAGGTACACATCCGGCTGACCCGACAGTAACAATCGCAGAGGTGCTCCCTTTACCATCTAGCCGAACGAACAGGAAGTAGGGGTAAGCACAGGAGCCAGGCAACCCAGCTTGGCCAAAACTTAAGTCATATCGATGCATATAATGGTGTATAAAAGGTTCATGCGGAAGCATTACACATGTTTTGGGCGTGAGGCCCGTTTATATAAACTTCTTGGTAGAGAAGCCCCCGGGTATTGTGAGCGCAAGTAGCGCGTTGGGTGCGTGCGAATATTGCACATGCGAGCCCCTAAGGGCTTGTGAGAAAAAGTGGGAGGGAGAAGGAACAAAATCCCGGACTGCCAAAAATAAAAACAAAAAATAAAACAAAGGGACGAGGGAAGGAGACGAACACGGAGTCCGGTGCTAGGCATAGAACCTTCGTAGGCGTGCTACATTCCATGGGTTCGGCTCGAGTCGGTTGTCCGATGCGCCTCGCAGACGGTACGCTCCGCCGGTCAGTACTTGGTCGATGATGAAGAGGCCCTCCCATTTGGGCTTTAATTTATCCTTTTTCTTGTCCGACAGGCGTAGAACTAGTTCGGCAACGTTATATGTTTTGGCCCATACTTCTCTGCTTTGATATCTTCGAGCATGCTGTTGATAGAATGCGGAACGAGCCTTTGCCACGTCGCGCTCCTCTTCCAATGCGTCCAAGCTGTCCTGCCGATCGAGCTCGGCTTCTCTTTCTTCGTACATGCGCACTCGAGGTGAGTCATGGATTATGTCGCATGGCAGTACTGCCTCTGCGCCGTATACCATAAAAAATGGTGTGAATCCGATAGTGCGATTCGGCGTGGTCCGTAGCCCCCAGAGTACGGAGTCAAGCTCCTCTTCCCAGTGCGTGTCAGATTCCTTGAGGGATCGCACTAGTCTGGGTTTGATGCCGCTCATAATGAGACCATTGGCCCGTTCGACTTGACCGTTAGTTTGAGGGTGATAGACCGAAGCATAGTCGAGCTTGATGCCCATGATTTTCTACCAAAGTTTGACTTCATCGACCGTGAAGTTTGTGCCATTGTCGGTTATGATGCTGTGGGGGACACCGTAACGGTGTACGACCCCGAATATGAAGTCTATCACTGGTCCGGATTCGGCCGTCTTTACAGGCTTGGCTTCTATCCATTTGGTGAATTTGTCCACCTTGACCAGTAGGTATTTTTGCTTGTGGGTTCCTCCCTTAAGGGGTCCGACCATGTCAAGCCCCCAGACCGTGAAAGGCCAGGTAATGGGTATAGTTTGTAGGGCGGTAGGCGGCATGTGGCTTTGGTTGTCGAATAATTGGCAACCAACACATCGTTGCACTATGTCTTGAGCGTCTGCCCGGGCCATTGGCCAATAAAATCCGGTACGAAAGGCCTTGCTTACAAGGGCCCGGGCTGCGACGTGATGCCCGCCGAGTCCGACATGGATTTCAGCCAAAAGGTCTCGTCCTTCTTCTTCGGAGATACACCTTTGAAGGACTCCGGTTGTGCTTTTCTTGTAAAGCTCTCCCTCATGGACTTTGTAGGCTTTAGATAGCCGCACTATGCAGCGGGCCTCGTTTTGGTCCTCGGGAAGTTCCTGCCTAGTTAGATAGGCTAGGAATGGCTCTGTCCAAGGGGCAATGACTACCATTATTTCGTGGGCTGACGGAGTTGTTTCGTTGGCGTAGCCCCCAATTGTGGCAGGATGCTCGGTGAGGGGCGGTGTAGTTGTGTCTGGGCTATTGTTTCCGGATTCTCCGTCCCATGATACGGATGGCTTGAACAGCCTTTCTAGGAAGATGTTGGGGTGGGACGGCCTCGCGCTTGGCGCCGATGCGTGCCAGCACGTCTGCTGCTTGGTTATTCTCCCGGGCTATGTGATGAAATTCGAGCCCCTCAAACCAGGCTGACATCTTTAAGATGGCGTTGCGGTAAGCTGCCATTTTCGGGTCCTTGGCGTCAAAGTCTCCATTTATTTGGGATATTGCGAGATTTGAATCCCCGCGGACCTCTAGGTGCTGAATGCCCATGGAGACTGCCATTCGGAGGCCATGTAAAAGGGCCTCGTATTCGGCTGCGTTGTTCAAATCCATGTACATTATATGAAGTACGTATTGGACTGTGTCCCCAGTTGGGGACGTCAGAACGACGCCAGCCCCCAGGCCCGCCAACATTTTTGAGCCGTCGAAGTGCATGGTCCAGTTGGAGTATGCGCCATATTCTTTAGGGAGTTCGGCTTCAGTCCATTCAGCAATGAAGTCGGCCAAAACCTCCGACTTAATAGCTCGCCTTGGCTTGTAGGTTATGTCGAACAGGAGGAGCTCGATGGCCCATTTGGCAATCCGGCCCGTTGCGTCGCGGTTGTTTATAATGTCATTAAGGGGTACTTCGGATGCCACTGTTATGGAACACTCTTGAAAGTAGTGTCGCAGCTTCCGGGATGCCATGAATACCGCGTATGCTATCTTTTGATAATGCGGGTACCGTGACTTGCATGGAGTTAGCACAGTGGACACGTAGTACACTGGTTTTTGGAGGGGGAACTTGTGTCCGTCCGCTTCTCGTTCGACGACGAGCACCGCGCTGACAACTTGATGGGTTGCCGCGATGTATAATAGCATTGGTTCACCCGTGTTGGGCACGGCCAGGACCGGATTTGTTGCCAATATGGCTTTTATTTCTTTGAGTCCGGCCGTGACGGCCTCCGTCCACTCGAAGTGGTCGGTGGATCGTAGGAGGCGATAGAGGTGTAATGCCTTTTCTCCTAAGCGGGAGATAAAGCGGCTTAGAGACGCCACGCATCCTGTCAGTTTTTGTATTTGTTTGAGGTCCTTTCGGGTATCTAATTGTGATAGAGCTCGGATCTTGGCTGGGTTTGCTTCAATTCCTCTACCGGATACGATGAAGCCCAGGAGCTTTCCGGCTGGTTCGCCGAAAACGCATTTTTCCGGGTTGAGCTTAATGGCATATGTTCGGAGATTGTCGAACGTGAGCCTCAAGTCGTCTACTAGAGTATCGACGTGTTTTGTTTTGACGACCACGTCGTCTACGTATGCTTCGACTGTTTTGCCGATCTGGTTGGCCAGACATGTCTGAATTATGCGCTGATATGTTGCGCCGGTGTTTTTGAGCCCGAAGGGCATCGTGTTGAAGAAGAATGGGCCATACGGGGTGATGAATGCCGTTGCGGCCTAGTCTGACTCTGCCATCTTGATTTGATGGTAGCCAGAGTATGCATCGAGGAAACATAATGAGTCGTGTCCTGCAGTGGCGTCGATGATTTGATCGAGTCGAGGAAGTGGGAAAGGGTCCTTTGGACAGGCCTTGTTTAGTTCTTTGAAATCGACACATAGGTGCCAAGATTTGTCCTTCTTTGGTACCATCACCAGGTTTGCTAGCCAGTCCGGATGTTTTATGTCTCTGATGAACCCGGCTTCCAGCAGTTTTGCTAGCTCCTCTCCCATGGCTTGTCTCTTAGGTTCGGAAAAGCACCGTAGGGTCTCCTTGATGGGTTTAAACCCTTTTATGATGTTCAGGCTGTGCTCGGCCAGCCTGCGTGGGATTCCTGGCATATCCGAAGGGTGCCAGGCAAAAATGTCCCAATTTTCTCGCAGAAAGTCTATGAGTGCGGCGTCTACATCGGGTTTTAATTGTGCCCCAATGGAGGCCGTTTTTGTAGGGTCCGTTGGATGGACTTGGAATTTGACTATTTCATCCGCCGGTTTAAAAGAGGTGGTATTGGATCTCTTGTCTAGTATCACGTCGTCCCTGTCCACCATGGAGCGCAACACCGTTAACTCCTCGGCTGCTAGGGCCTCAGATAATGCCTCCAGGGCCAGTGCGGCTGTCTTGTTTTCAGCGCGGAGCGCTATGTCTGGATCACTTGCGAGAGTGATGATTCCATTGGGCCCGGGCATTTTGAGCTTCATGTACCCGTAATGGGGTATGGCTTGGAAAATTGTAAATGCTTCTCGCCCTAGCAAAGCGCGGTAGCCGCTGCTGAACGGGGCCACTTGAAACGTGACCTCCTCGGATCTGTAATTGTCCGGCGTGCCGAACACCACATCCAGTGTGATTTTTCCTGAACAGCACGCTTCCCGGCTTGGGATTATTCCCCTAAAAGTTGTGTTGCTTCGCTCAATGCGGCTCCAGTCAATTTCCATTCTTCGCAGGGTTTCCTCGTAGATGAGGTTGAGTCCGCTACCGCCATCCATGAGTACCTTTGTAAGTCGGAAGCCGTCCACTATCCGACTGAGGACCAATGCGGCTGGTGCTCGGTGAGGGAGTCCTGGATTAGGGGGTGTCCGGATGGCCGGACTAAGACCTTTAGCCGGAATCCCGGACTATGAAGATACAAGATTGAAGACTCCGTCCCGTGTCCGGATGGGACTTTCCTTGGCGTGGAAGGCAAGCTTGGCGATACAATATGAAGATCTCATCCCATTGTAACCGACTCTGTGTAACCCTAGCCCTCTCCGGTGTCTATATAAACCGGAGAGTTTTAGTCCGTAGGACGAACAACAATCATACCATAGGCTAGATTCTAGGGTTTAGCCACTCCGATCTCGTGGTAGATCTACTCTTGTACTACCCATATCATCAATATTAATCAAGAAGGAGTAGGGTTTTACCGCCATCGAGAGGGCCCGAACCTGGGTAAAAACATCGTGTCCCTTGTCTCCTGTTACCATCCTCCTAGACGCACAGTTCGGGACCCCCTACCCGAGATCCGCCGGTTTTGACACCGACATTGGTGCTTTCATTGAGAGTTCCTCTGTGTCGTCGCCTTTTAGGCCCGATGGCTTCTTCGCTCGCAAACCACGACGTGGTCTGGGATGAGACTTTTCTCCCCGGACAGATCTTCGTATTCGGTGGCTTCGCACTGCGGGCTGACTCGTTCGGCCATCTGGAGCAGATCGAGAGCTACGCCCCTGGCCATCAGGTCAGGTTTGGAAGCTTGAACTACACGGCCGACATCTGCGGGGACTTGATCTTCGATGGATTCGAGCCACAACCGGGCGCGCCGCACTGTCATGATGGGCACGATTTAGCTCTGTCATCGGACAACGCCCAGAGCGTGCTCAGGTGTCTGCTCTGACCATTAGCTCGGAGCCCACTACGCCAGTCGGGGACGGACGGTTAGACGCCACCCCGGAAACTGCAATCTCTACGGCGATAGAGCCGGATACCAGCCTAGTCCCTCGCAAGGCCCGTGACTCCGAGGTGCCGGACTCCGATCCGGACTCCGTAAATCCCGCACCTCTCCCGGTTAAGCCCGATTGGGCTCCGGTCATGGAGTTCACCGCCGCGGATGTCTTTCAGCACTCACCTTTCGGCAACATCCTGAATTCGTTAAAGTCTCTCTCTTTGTCAGGAGAGCCCTGGCCGGACTACGGCCAACACGGTTGGGACGCGGACGACGAAGAAATTTGTAGCCCACCCACCACCCACTTTGTAGCCACTGTCGACGATTTAACCGACATGCTCGACTTCGACTCCGAAGACATCGATGGCATGGACGCCGATGAAGGAGACGATCAAGAACCAGTGCCTATAGGGAACTGGAAAGCCACCTCATCATATGACATATACATGGTGGACACCCCTAAAGCGGGGGATGGCGAGGAGAAAACGGAGGATGACCCCTCCAAGAAGCAACCCAAGCGTCGACGTCAGCGGCGCCGCTCTAAGTCCCGCCAAAGCAAAAACGGCGATTCTGGCACCGGAGATAACAATAGCCGGACAGTGCCGAAGACAACCCCCTCCAGCAGGATTCAGTGTAGGAGAACGAAGGACCCAACCCTCGTGAGAGCGCGGCCGACAAAGAGGATGAGGACGACAATTACATGCCTCCCTCCGAAGACGAGGCAAGCCTCGACGATGATGAATTCGTCGTGCCAGAGGATCCCATCGAGCAAGAGCGTTTCAAACGCAGACTCGTAGCCACGGCAAGCAGCCTCAAGAAGAAACAACAGCAGCTTAGAGCTGACCAAGACTTGCTAGCCGACAGATGGACCGAAGTCCTGGCGGCCGAAGAGTATAAACTAGAACGCCCATCCAAGAGCTACCCGAAGCGCAGGCTGCTTCCCCAACTTGAGGAGGAAGCAACTAAACCTACGTCACCAGCGTACGATGCGCCCGATCGGCCACCCCGTGGCCGCGATAGAGAGGCCTTCAGGCCCTCGACCCAAGCCGCACCGTGACACCGCTCAAAACATACCAGAGTACGGGGAGACGCAATAGACCTGCGAGACATCTTGGAGAATAAGGCAAGGCAAACAAGATCGATCTACGGATCGCATGGGCGCCCCGCTTCACGTGACGCTAGCCGTCACGCCGGACATAATAAGTATGGCCCGGCCGAATACAACAGACCAGGCTCGTCCGAGCTGCATCGCGATATAGCTCAGTACAGGGGCGCCGCACACCCACTATGCTTCACAGACGAAGTAATGGATCATCAAATCCCCGAGGGCTTCAAACCCGTAAACATCGAATCATACGATGGCACAACAGATCCCGCGGTATGGATCGAGGATTATCTCCTTCACATCCACATGGCCCGTGGCGATGATCTATACGCCATCAAATACCTCCCGCTCAAGCTTAAAGGACCAGCTCGACATTGGCTTAATAGCCTGCCAGCAGAGTCAATCAGTTGTTGGGAGGACCTGGAATCCGCATTCCTTGACAACTTCCAGGGCACGTATGTGCGACCACCAGACGTCGATGACCTAAGACACATAATCCAGCAACCAGAGGAATCGGCCAGACAATTCTGGACACGGTTCCTGACAAAGAAAAACCAAATAGTCGATTGTCCGGACGCCGAGGCCCTCGCAACCTTCAGGCACAACATCCGAGACGAATGGCTTGCCCGACACCTAGGATAGGAAAAGCCGAAGTCTATGGCAGCCCTCACGACACTCATGACCCGCTTTTGCATGGGAGAAGACAGCTGGCTAGCTCGTAGCAATAACATAAGCAAAAGCCTCGGCAATTCAGACAACAAGGATAACAACGGCAGGTCATGCCGCAACAAGCATAAGCGCCGCATTAACGGTGACAATATTGAAGATACGACAGTCAATGCCGGATTCAGAGGCTCTAAACCGGGTCAGCGGAAGAAGCCATTCAAACGAAACCCTCAGGGCCCATCCATCTTAGACCGGATACTTGATCGCTCGTGCCAGATACACGGCACCCCCGAACAGCCAGCCAATCACACCAACAGGGATTGTTGGGTGTTCAAGCAGGCAGGCAAGATAAGTGCCGAGACCAGAGACAAGGGGCTACATAGCGATGACGAGGAGGGGCCCCGGCCGCTGAACAACAAAGGACAGAAGGGATTTCCCCCACAAGTTCGGACGGTGAATATGATATACGCAACCCACATCCCCAAAAGGGAGCGGAAGCGTGCTCTCAAGGACATCTATGCGTTGGAGCCAGTCGCCCCAAAGTTCTACCCATGGTCCTCCTGCCCGATCACTTTCGATCGACGGGACCATCCCACCAGCATCCGTCATGGCAGATTCGCCGCACTGGTCCTAGACCCAATTATCAACGGATTTCACCTTACCAGAGTCCTAATGGACGGCGGCAGTAGCCTGAACCTGCTTTACCAGGACACAATGCGAAAAATGGGCATCGATCCTTCGAGGATTAAGCCCACAAAGACAACCTTCAAAGGTGTCATACCAGGGGTCAAAGCCAGCTGTACAGGCTCGGTCACACTCGAGGTGGTTTTCGGATCACCGGATAACTTCCGGAGCGAGGAGTTAATCTTCGACATAGTCCCATTCCGCAGTGGCTATCACGCCCTGCTCGGACGAACCGCATTTGCAAAATTCAATGTGGTGCCGCATTACGCATATCTCAAGCTCAAGATGCCAGGACCTCGCGGAGTCATCACGATAAATGGAAACACAGAATGCTCTCTCCGAACGGAGGAGCACAAGACGGCCCTGGCGGCGGAAGTACAGAGTAGCCTCTCAAGGCAGTTCTCCAATACAGGCGCCAAATGTCCGGACAATGTCAAGCGAGCCCGAAGTAACCTACAACAAATCCGGCTGGCACGTTCCGAGCAAGCATAGCAGTGCGGCCCCGACCCCAGCCCCCGCCAAACGACAATGCTTGTACCACGCGTACATAATTACGCCTTAGAGATAACATGGGCATAAGGGGAGGGGCTCAACAACGGCACGCCCAGAATACAGCTTAACCGCACTAGGGGGCTCACTATTTCGCCGTTTTCCTTTTTTACACACTTTCAGGACCCAACTATTCGGAAGGCCTGTCCGGCAATACTATCGCCGAACCAACGATGCAATAGCCAGGGAGGAAGCAAGCTACGTCAAAAGTCAAGGTGGTCTCTATAATGAGTTTAATACCTGTTTCTCTTACAATCCTGCAGCTTGCCCCTGAAGGGTAATATGTCAAATACTCCCATCTCTTGCTTACCGCACTTTTTGTACCGTTCTGTTTTCGCAGCAGCCCTTTTTTAATAAACAATACATAGCTCTTACCTATTATTGTACTCATCTATTTTATGTGCAAACATGTTAAGTCAAGACACTATGCAATGGTACACTTTGGCACGGATAATACACCAGGGGCTTACAACACCCCATAACATGGTGTGAGAAGACCGAACACTCTAACAAGTGCGGCACCCCGAACTTATAGCACTATATGCATCGGCTCCGAATCATGTCTTTGGTCAATAGTTGGGTTTGCCCGGCTCCCATGTTTTGGTACCTTACGTTCCACATTGTTGGCTAAGGTAGCGCTGGAAGAACTACTGCGATTGTGCCCCAGTTGAGCTGGGTTAACACCTCAGTAGAGAAAGCTAAAACTGACTGTCATGATAGTGCGAGAGACCAGTCGCTGTTCGCGAGGTTTTTTCGAGTCCTTAAAGACATGTGCCGCTTCAAGCGAGGAACCGGACTTATCCGGCCTAGGTGTGGATAGCGCCCCGAACTCGGTCTTCCGAATACTAGGGGCTTCGCCGAAATTTAAAATTATAGAATTCTATGGCTAAGTGAGAGTGATAAAGCATTATAAGTCCGACGGCCTGGTTCGCTGTGCTGAACGCCTCCCTAGATGGACCCAAGAATGGGAACAAGAGCGCTCAGGTTTATCCCGAACACCCCAGCACTCGTAGCATGGGGGTCGAAGCCGACGACTTGCATCTCTCAGATTTGATAAACGGCCGCACAGAAGGCAATATTTTAAATTAACAAGCGTTGCTTAACGCATATGAACAAAGCTTCAGCGTACAGGATAACAAATGCGAGTTTACTCAAAAATTACATCTGTGGAGCACTCATCCGCTATGCGGCGAGCACCCTTTAGAACGCCATTGTAATACATCTCGGGCATATGATACTCCTTGACCGGCGGTGGCGCGTCCGTCAACAGCTTCTCCGCGTCTAGCTTGCCCCAGTGCACCTTAGCACGGGCAAGGGCCCGACGGGCACCTTCAATACAAGCGGAGCGCTTGATGACCTCAATCCACGGACACGCGTCCACCAGCCGCCGCACCAGACCGAAGTAGCTCCCAGGCATGGCTTCTCCAGGCCATAGCCGAGCTATGAGGCCCTTCATGGCCTGTTCTGCCACCTGGTGGAGCTCAACCAGCTGCTTCAGTTGGTCGCTCAGGGGCACCGGATGTCCGGCCTCAGCATACTGAGACCAGAACACCTTTTCAGTTGAGCTCCCCTCTTTGGCTCGGTAGTATGCGGCGGCATCAGACACACTACGGGGCAGATCGGCGAACGCTCCTGGAGAGCTCCGGATTCGGGTAAGTAGCAGATAATTAACTTTTATATTTTTGCTTTGCATAAAGAATGCCTTACCCGCCGCTATCTTCTTCATCACCTCGATCTCCTGAAGGTCCTTCTGGGCTTCGGCCTTAGCGGTCTTGGCACTCTCAAGAGCCAAGGCAAGCTCGGACTCTTGAGTCTTCGAGTCACGCTCCAAACTCTCGTGCTTTTCCACGAGAGCCTGGAGCTCTTGCCGCACCTCCGCCACCCGCGCCTCCTGCTTCTCTCACTTGGTGCGCTCCAAGGCCGCACTCTTTTCGGCCTTGGAAACCGCCTCTTTCAGGGTCGCCACCTCGGTCGTGGCTCCTGCAACATTAACGTTGGTCCTGTTATTATTTTGCAACCTAGTATTTCTATATACATTTACAGGAGGTACTATGTACCCTCTTTATCCTCAAGCTGCTTCTTGGCACGGCCGAGCTCGCTCTCGGACCGCTCGAGGCTTTCCTTCAATACATTGACCTCCGTAGTTAGTGCGGCAGAGGTCAACAGCGCAGCCTGCATTCCCATATTAACATATTTCTATTAGACTCATGCGTGTATCTTTTTCGATCCTCAGCTCGGCTTTTCTTTCCGAACACCGAACTGAGCATCAGGGGCTACTTTCTATGCGGCAATATTTTTTATATGTTTTTGAACACATACCTCAAAGCCCGTTAACAGTCTTGTACAGGCTTCCGTCAGCCCGCTCTTGGCGGACTGCACCTTCTGAATCACCGCACTCATAACAGTGCGGTGTTCCTCGTCGATGGAGGCGCCGTTAAGGGCCTCCAGCAAATTGTCCGGCGCCTCCGGATGGACGGAAGTCGCCGGTGTCGCAGGCTCGCCCTTCTTATGGAGGCGCCACCTGTCAGACTCTAGAACCGCTGATGGTTCCGGAGCAGTGTCCGGCCCGGGGCCGGACTTAGATCCCTCCGGGGCTTTACCCCCTTCGGGCCTGGAGTCCGGGAGATCGCCTTGCGGCGCCTCCTGGTTTAGTCCCTTTCAGGACCCCACCTCGGCGTCATCCGCAGGGAGCGGGGAGGAGGCCGTCGGAAGCGAAGCGCTGTTCACATCCAACGAATTCAGGGAGCCGCTCGACGAATCACCGAGCTGAGCTCTGGGCGGACTACATGATTAAAATTCGGCGTTAGACATTACCAAGTAATAGAAGAGCGCCATGAGTCATTCGGGTAACCGGACACTTATGACTTTGCCAGGGGCTTGACCCTGGATGGCCATTCCTCCCCGCCGTCTTCGACATCGGAGGCGTAGTCCGGCAGATGGGTCTTCCCCTTCTTGGACCCTTCGGCCTCCCAAGTTGGGGCGGCCTTCCTTTTCTTTCCTCCCCCCGTTGGACGGGGGGAGGCTTCTTCTTCTCCTTCCTCCTCCTCGTCTTCCAAAGTGGAGGGCGCGTCGGGGTTGTCGGGCGATGAATCCGACACCACTGGGCGCCGGGAACTCTTTCAGGTCCCCGTGGCCTTCTCCTTGGCCTTCTTCTCCGGCACCACGTGAGGTGCCGGAATCAGTAGCTCCACTAGGCATGCGTCTGCTAGGCCTTGGGGCAAAGGGGCTGGACAGTCAAACTGTCCGAATGTCCTCTTCCAGTCCTGTCAAAGGAATGGGAGTTTAGATCCCACATAAAGTTACACTATGAAATTCGGGTAGCCCGTAAGGAACTAAATGTAAGCTTACTTCGGAGGCTTGACGTTTGGCACAGAATCCGTGATCCTCGGTGACGGTAGGGGAGACCTCGGAACTCTTGAAAAGCAACTTCCAGGCATCCTCGTGCTTCGTTTCGAAGAGCCGGGATAGAATCTGGTGCTGGGACGGGTCGAACTCCCACAAATTGAAGTCCCGTCGTTGACACGGGAGGATCCGGCGGAAGAGCATGACCTGGACTACGTTGACAAGCTTGACCGTCTTGGTCACTAGGTCTCGGACGCAGGTTTGGAGTCCGGTCACCTCTTTCGGATTGCCCCACGACAGGCCCGTCTCTTTCCAAGATGTGAGCCGGGTGGGGATGCCGGATCGAAATTCGGGGGCCGCTGCCCACTCAGGGTCACGTGGCTCGGCGATATAGAACCACCCCGATTGCCACCCTTTGATGGTTTCCACAAAGGCACCCTCGAGCCAAGTGACGTTGGCCATCTTGCCCACCATAGCACCTCCGCGTTCTGCTTGTCGGCCTTTCACAACCTTCGGCTTGACGCTGAAGATCTTCAGCCATAGGCCAAAGTGAGGCTGGATGCGGAGGAAGGCCTCACACACGACGATAAACACCGAGATATTGAGGATGAAGTTCGGGGCCAGATCGTGGAAGTCCAGGCCGTAGTAGAACATGAGCCCCCGGACGAACGGGTGAAGAGGAAGACCCAGTCCGTGGAGGAAATGGGGAAGAAAAACAACCCTCTCATGGGGCTTGGGAGTGGGGATGAGTTGCCCTACATCCATAAGCCGATGCGCGATGTCATCAGACAAGTATCCGGCCTTCCTCAGCTTTTTGATTCGCCCCTCCGTGACGGAGGAGTCCATCCATCTACCTCCCGCTCCGGACATGGTTGGAGAAGGTTGAGGTGGGAAGTGCGGGCTTGGGCGCTGGAGCTCGAGCGCGCGGGGACGGATAAGCAGAAGAGGAAGAAGGTGTGAATGGAAAGGGCGGATTCTTATCCCCTTATATGGGCGGCCAAAACTACGAGCCCTCCACCGGCCTAATAAAACTCACTTATCCCCCAAGCGCCGCAGTTAATGGCGCAGTTGGGTTACCCACACCCGTATTGATGAGAATCTCGGAATAAGGGGACACGACTCTGCTTTGACAAGAGATGCCAAGGAAACCGCCTCGCTAAACGCGCTGAGGTGGAACAATAAAATGAATAAAAGCCTGGCCGTGGCATGATCTCACGCTGCGGAATACGTCAGCAGATCCGATTAACGCAAATATTATTCTCTCTACGGTGGAATGTGGAACTTATTTTGCAGAGCCGGACACTACCCTGGTGTTCAACATCTTCTATGAAATATTTGGAGGAGGAACCCGCCTTGCAATGCCGAAGACAACTCGCACGCCGGACTCGTCGTCATTGAAGCCTGGTTCAGGGGCTACTAAGGGAGTCCTGGATTAGGGGGATGTCCAGATGGCCGGACTAAGACCTTTAGCCGGACTCCCAGACTATGAAGATACAAGATTGAAGACTCCGTCCCGTGTCCGGATGGGACTTTCCTTGGCATGGAAGGCAAGCTTGGCGATACGATATGAAGATCTCCTCCCATTGTAACCGACTCTGTGTAACCCTAGCCCTCTCCGGTGTCTATATAAACCGGAGAGTTTTAGTCCGTAGGACGAACAACAATCATACCATAGGATAGATTCTAGGGTTTAGCCACTCCGATCTCGTGGTAGATCTACTCTTGTACTACCCATATCATCAATATCAATCAAGTAGGAGTAGGGTTTTAGCTCCATCGAGAGGGCCCGAACCTGGGTAATAACATCGTGTCCCTTGTCTCCTGTTACCATCCGCCTAGACGCATAGTTCGGGACCCCCGCCGGTTTTGACACCGACATTCGGGCTGTCCAGAATTTAGGTTCGTCACTGGCATTAAAGGTGATAGCCATGTCACTCCATGGGTTTATTATTGCTACTTGGTAGACTTCGGCGAGGTTGCGGAGCATTCGTTTCCTTGCATTGTTTGATGTGAACGTCTCGAAGACTGTCGACACCGTACTGGGGAGGTATTCTTCGGGTGCTGGAGTTAAAAGCTCCTCGCCGCTTCTGGCTACCTGCTGTAGTATCCAACATGCTCTGAGGCTGTGCGTTGGTGTGGCTTTCCCTGAATTATGAATTCTACAGGGTCCACTGAGCCATCCTTCCAATACGGTCCCGTACCCTGTAGAGGGTTTTTGTTTTTTGATGTTTGGCTCAGATGCCTGGCGATAATGCGCCCTTTTGTGTTGGACTCGTGTTATACTCGGGGCCGGATTGTCCCAGAATTTATCTTCGGTTCTCCGAACGCTTTCAATTGCACAGTACTTTCGTACTATGGATGTCAAGTCGGCAAATCGTGTAATTTCACGGCGACTTATGGCCTTGAGGATTCTGATGTCCATGCAATTGTTAAGGAAGAGTGAAATTGCTTCTTTCTCACGGCAGTCCTTTATCCTGTTCATAACCAGGAGGAATCTGGCCCAGTAGTGGTGTACTGTTTCTCCGGACTCTTGCGGTATTAGGGATAAATCCCGTATAGTTGGGTGGGCAGGTGGAAATAAATCCGGAACCCTGCCCGATGTAAGATTCAGGGGCCGAGCGGTTTCCGAATTCGGAAGCTTGCTTTTTCGGATATTATTCAATGAATCGGGCCTGCTGCGTAACTTTAGGTTCAGGGTTCGGGCGACATCCTCCCCTCCGCGGGTTTCTGGCTTGGAGGGATCGGGAATCCGGACGCATCTGGTCCTTAGGGCGGGCGAAGACTCGCCGCATTGTTCTTCCACCACTTCGATGTGGTGGGTGATCTGGGGAGAGTCGATCTCTCTCTGATCTGGTTTAAGCCCACTCTGGTCATAATCAGTAGCGACTCCCAGGGCCGCGATGCGATCCAAGAGTTCGTTCAGGGAGAAGAGCTCCATCGGATCTAACTGCTCGGCGAGCTCCGAGCTGATGTGAAGATTGCTTTTGATGGCCCGAGAGGTCATCATTGGCGCGGCGGCCGGACTGGCGGTCATCAAAAACCTGCCTAGCGGGAGAGTCTGGCCGACAGCCAAAGCTCCTTTAGCAACAACGCCGTCTTTAAAGACGGGATGCGGAATCCTTCCTGATGGTGACAACACAGCGGAACTATGAATGAAAGCACCAATGTCGGTGTCAAAACCGGCGGATCTCGGGTATGGGGTCTCGAACTGTGCGTCTAGGCGGATGGTAACAGGAGACGAGGGACACGATGTTTTTACCCAGGTTCGGGCCCTCTCGATGGAGGTAAAACCCTACTCCTGCTTGATTAATATTCATGATATGGGTAGTACAAGAGTAGATCTACCACGAGATCGGAGTGGCTAAACCCTAGAATCTAGCCTATAGTATGATTGTTGTTCGTCCTACGGACTAAAACTCTCCGGTTTATATAGACACCTGAGAGGGCTAGGGTTACACAGAGTCGGTTACAATGGGAGGAGATCTTCGTATCGTATCGCCAAGCTTGCCTTCCACGCCAAGGAAAGTCCCATCCGGACACGGGACGGAGTCTTCAATCTTGTATGTTCATAGTCCGGGAGTCCGGCCAAAGGTCTTAGTCCGGCCATCCGGACACCCCCTAATCCAGGACTCCCTCACTCACCCTGGACCGCGTCATTGTAGATGATTGAAGGAGCCATCAAGCCTTATGGCGAAGACACAGTGGAACTCTCAATGAAAGCTCCAATGTCGGTGTGAAAACTGGCGGATCTCGGGTAGGGGGTCCCGAACTGTGCGTCTAACGCTAATGGTAACAGGAGGCGGGGGACACGATGTTTACCCAGGTTCGGTCCCTCTCTATGGACGTAATACCCTACTTCCTGTTTGATTGATCTTGATGATATGAGTATTACAAGAGTTGATCTACCACGAGATCATAGAGGCTAAACCCTAGAAGCTAGCATGTGATTATGATTATTGTCCTTGTCCTACGGACTAAACCCTCCGGTTTATATAGACACCGGAGGGGGCTAGGGTTACACATAGTCAGTTACAGAGAAGGGAATCTACATATCCGAATTGCCGAGCTTGCCTTCCATGCAAAGGAGAGTCCCACCCGGACATGGGACGAAGTCTTCAATCTTGTATCTACATAGTCCATCAGTCCGGCATAAGCATATAGTCCGGCTGTCCGAGGACCCCCTAATCCAGGAATCCCTCACCGATCATCGAGAAAGTCCACCAAAGTCCACACTTTGTTCTCATACATGGGTCCCATCTAAGATTTCATGGCTTCAAGCCTTTTCGCGGAATCTGGGCTCATCATTGCTTCCTCATAGTTCGTAGGTTCATCAAGGTTTAGTAACATGACTTCCAGAACATGATTACCGTACCACTCTGGTGCAGATCTTAATCTGGAAGACCTATGAGGTTCAGTAGTAACTTGATCTGAAGTTTCATGATCATCATCATTAACTTCCTCATATTGGTGTAGGAATCACTGGAACTGATTTCTGTGATGGACTACTTTCCAATAAGGGAGAAGGTACAATTACCTCATCAAGTTCTACTTTCCTCCCACTCACTTCTTTTGAGAGAAACTCCTTTTCTAGAAAGGATCCATTCTTAGCAACAAAGATTTTGCCTTCGGATCTGTGATAGAAGGTATACCCAACAGTTTCCTTTGGGTATCCTATGAAGACACACTTCTCCAATTTGGGTACGAGCTTATCAGGTTGAAGCTTTTTCACATAAGCATCACAACCCCAAACTTTAAGAATTGACAACTTCAGTTTCTTGCCAAACCACAGTTCATAAGGCGTCGTCTCAACGGATTTTGATGGTGCCCTATTTAAACTTAATGCAGTCGTTGAGGGAGTCCTGGATTAGGGGGTATCTGGACAGCCGGACTATATACATCGTGTGGACTATTGAAGTGTGAAGATATAAGACGCAAGACTCCGGACCATGTCCGGATGGGACTGTCCTTTGCGTGGAAGACAAGCTTGGCGATCCGGATATTATATTTCCTTCCTTGTAACTGACTCCATGTAAACCCTAGCCCTCTCCGGTGTCTATATAAATCAGAGAGGATGGTCCTTAGAAGGCGATCACATTTACAATCATACCATATAGGATAGCTTCTACGGTTTAGCCTCTACGATCTCATGGTAGATCTACTCTTGTACTACTCATATCTTCAATATTAATCAAGCAGGAAGGAGGGTTTTACCCCCATCGAGAGGGACAGAACCTAGGTAAACATTGTGTCCCTTGCTTCCTGTTACCATCAGCCTAAGACGCACCGATCGGGACCCCCTACCCGAGATCCGCCGGTTTTAACACCGACATTGGTGCTTTCATTGAGAGTTCCTCTGTGTCGTCGCTTCGAGGCCTGATGGCGTCTTCAATCGCCAACAACACGGTCCAGGGCGAGACTCTTCTCCCCGGACAGATTGTTGTGTTCGGCGGCTTTGCACTGCGGGCCAATTCGCTTGGTCATCTGGAGCAGATCGATAGCTACGCCCCTGGCCACCAGGCCAGGTTCGAAAACTTGAACTACGCGGCAGATATTCGCGGAGACTTGATCTTCGACGGATTCGAGCCTGTGCCAGGAGCGCCGGACAGTCACGACAACACGGCCTAGACCTGCTATCGGACAACGCTCGGGATATCACCCCTGCAGTAGCCCCGGATCTAAATCCGGAGCAGGTTGCGTTGCCTAAGGACCGTGGGGTGGACCCCGCCCTGCGGGCCGCATACTCGTCGGCGGTGGAGCTGAACACAGGTCTCACCTCTGTTGAGGCCTGTAACCTCAGGCCCCCGGACTCGTATCCGGTTGATGGTCCCGGTCCGCATACCCTCGAGCCAGTCGTGCCTGGTTGTGCTCCAGTAATGGAGTTTACCGCTACGGAAATCTTCCAGCACTCACCCTTTGGCGACATGCTGAACTCATTAAAGTCTCTCTCTTTGTTAGGAGGCTCTGGGCCGAACTATGTCCGACCTGAGTGGGAAGCAAGCGACGAAGGAATTCGTTGCCCACCCACCACCCACTTCATTGCCACGATCGATGATTTAACCGACGTCCTTGAATTCGACTCCGAAAACATCGACGGTATGGACGACGATGTAGGAGAAGCTTCAGAATCTCTGGGGCGTGGGACTACTACCTTGTCACACGATATATACATGGTGGATACGCCCAAGAAGGACGACGGTGATAATCCGAAAGATAAAACACCCAGGCAAAAGCCAAAACGGCGGCGCAGATGCCGCTCGAAGTCCAGCAACAGCAAAAATAGCGACAAGAGCGCAAGAAGGATCGACATACCAGTAAACCCCGAAGGCGGTAATGACCAGATGGACCCAGCGATGGAGCAGGATGAGCCAGGTCACACCAAACCAAGTTCGGAGCAAATACCCGATCACAATGATCCGGAGGGACAAGCTCATGAAACCGCCCCAGAACAGGAACACAGTCCGGACGACGATGCATTCATCATTCCAGATGAACGATTGGAACGAGACAACCTCCACCGAAAGCTTATGGCCACAGCAAGAAGTCTAAATATGCAGAAGCAATGGCTCAAAGCCGCACAGGAAACGCTCTGTCACAAATGGAATAAAGTGCTAGACACTGAAGAAAGATATGGCGACGATCGCCATACAAAAAGCTATCCAAAACGCAAGCTACTGCCAGAATTCGACGACGAGGCCGTTCCACCAAAGAATAATACGACCAGGAGACCAGACGTACCGCTTCATAACCACAACAGAACGGCTACTGACGCCACGCACGATCTGCGTGAGCATCTGGATAAGAAAGCCGGTGCAGCCAGGTCCATCTATGGATCTAAAGGACACACCCCGGCGAGGGACTATGGTCACCCAAACGCTCATATAAGCCAAGTACCAGTTCGGAATAAACTCCGGACACAATAGCAGCCGACCGCATGCCACAGCGCGCCGAGATACAGAGGGGCTGCTCACCGCCTGTGCTTCACCGAAGAAGTACTGGACCATGAATTCCCACAAGGCTTTAAACCTGTGAACATAGAGGCATACAATGGAATGACATACCCAAGGGTCTGGATCGAGGATTTTATCCTGCATATTCACATGGCTCGTGGGGATGACCTCCACGCCATCAAATACCTTCCCTTCAAGCTGAAGGGACCATCTCGACACTGGTTGAAAAGCCTCCCCGAAAAATCAATCGGGAGTTGGGAGGAACTCGAGGACGCTTTCAGGGCCAACTTCCAAGGGACTTATGTCCGACCTCCGGATGCAGACGATCTAAGTCACATAATCCAACAACCAGGAGAGTCCGCCCGTAAGCTTTGGAACAGATTCTCACTAAGAAGAATCAAATTGTCGATTGTCCGGACGCTGAAGCCTTAGCAGCATTCAAACACAGCATCCGCGACGAGTGGCTCGCCCGGCATCTCGGCCAAGAAAAGCCAAGGACAATGGCAGCCTTAACAGGCCTTATGACCCGCTTTTGCGCGGGTGAAGATAGCTGGTTAGCCCATAAAGGCACCAGCGACCCCAACACATCCGAAATAAGGGATGGCAACCTGAAGCCACGGCGTAATAAACACAGACGCCAAAACAAGGAAGAGAGCCCGGATAACACAACGGTCAATGCAGGATTCAGGGGCTCTCGACCTGATCAGCAAAAGAAGCCATTTAAAGGCAGTAAAGAGGGACCGTCCGGTCTGAACAGAGTCCTGGATAGACTATGCCAAATTCATGGCACCCTGGAGAAACCTGCGAACCACACGCATAGAGAATGATGGGTCTTCAAGCAGGCCACCAAATTAAATGCCAAACACAAGGGGAGGGAAACACCGAGTGAAGACAGAAAAAATTCCCGCCAGAGGTTAAAACAGTAAACATGATCCACGTGACTCACACATTCACGAGAAGGCACGAACGCACGCTCAGAGATGCACATGATGTAGAGCCCATCGTACCCACATCTGACTTCTGGATGTCTCATCCGATCACTTTCGATCACATGGATGGCCGAACTAGTATTTGGCGTGGAGGATCAGAGGCCTTAGTGCTAGACCCAATAAACGACGGATACCGTCTCACCCGCGTCCTCATGGACGGCGGCAGTAGTCTCAATTTAATATATGAGGACACTGTCCGTAGAATGGGGATAAACCCATCCAGAATTAGCCAAAGCAACATCACCTTTGAAGGGGTGATACCAGGCCTAGAAGCCTACGGCAGGGGCTCTGTCATGCTGGAAGTAACATTCGGCTCCCCAGGCAATTCCATAAGCGAAGAACTACTCTTCACCATCGCACCCTTCCAAAGCGGCTATCACGCATTGCTTGGAAGAACGGCCTTCGCCCGCTTCAACGCATTGCCGCACTATGGCTACCTTACACTCAAGATGCCCGGTCCATGTGGCGTCATCACCGTTAGCGGAATCACAGAGCGCTCCCCATGCGCAGAGGAACACGCGATGACCCTGGGCCGGACTATAAGCGGCCTCCAATATCAAAAAACATAACTGGTCATTACGACCACAGACACGGTTAGACGAGTCTGGTAGCCAGGATAAAACTGAACCAGGGCACCGTACATGTAATCCCATACCGGATACTAGGGCCTATAAATATTTAATGCAGCCCCACAGCTGGCTCAATCTTACTGGCAGGCCAACATCTTACACTTTTATTATCAATCGCATACTTAGGTTATACTCTCCTACGAGTTTTCTTTTTTCCACAGACAACATTCACGCGATACCCTTCCAGGATACGGCACAACAAAGACAAAGGCACAAATGTGCAGCAGGGCCCCGTTCAACAGGTTTCTTTTTAGATTAAGCCCCTGTGTAAACCCATTCTACTATCTCTTGTTGTTTAACCATCCCATGGGTTCCATACCCACAGAGGATACTACCGTTATTGCCATTTCGCCACGACAGATTAAATCGCATGTACCTGGAAATTTAGGGCTTATAATAGGCTCTCGCCAGCCTATTTTCTTTTACAAAGACCAAATACCCTCGGGAGCGTTCGGCGTCACGAGTTTGGCCTTATATGCATCAGCTTCGAATCATGTCTCTGGTCAAATGTTGGGTTTGCCCGGCTCCTGGGTTTGCCGACTTACGTTCCGTTATTATCGGCTAAGGCGGCCAAAGGAGAACTACTGCGATTGTGCCCTGGTTATTCCGGATGAGCACCTCAATAGAGAAAGCCGAAAACTGACTGTCATGATACAGCGAGAGACTATTCAACCACTCGAAGACTCACCGGAATCTCTAGGATTCCTCCGCATTAACGAAGGGTCGTTTCCCGGCCATGTACATGCGCGCCCGTATTCGGATGCACACGAATGTACCAGGGGCTACATAGTAGCCCCACCGTTAGACCCTCATGGCTAAGAGAAAGTGTTACAGCTATATAGTCTGGTTGCCTAGTTCGACGTGCGATCACCTCCTTAATGGACCAAGACATTGGATCAAGTGTGATTAAGCATATTTTTCGCGAACACCCTTGCATTGTATGCGTGGGGGTTGAAGCCAATGACTGCTACTTTAGGATTCCTCATATTTATATGAAAATGGCCGCAAAGGGGACACAATCATACTTCCAGGCAAAAGTATAAATACAGCCTCATAATCAAAATAAACATTCTTTTTTACAAGGATTCGCCTTATCACTCGAACAAGACATTCTTTGAGCACTGCGCCTCTATTAGGCGGGCACCTTCTGTGACCTGCGCCAAGTAGTGCTCGGCCAGATATTGGCCTCCCGCCGGATCCTGGGTCGCTATAATGGTGGCCTCCATATCCGTCCAATAGGATTTAACACGGGCTAGAGCCATCCGTGCACCCTCTATGCATGCAGACCTCCTCATAGTGTCAATCCGAGACACGGACCCAAGGAATTGCTGCACCAAACCAAAGTAACTGTCCGGCTTAGGCCCCTTCGGCCAAAGATGGTCTATTACAGACCGCATTACAAGACCGGACAGCCTGTGAAGCTCCGCCACAGCAGCCACCTTCTCATTTAGCGACAGCGGGCGAGTGGGAGCATTGAATTGCGACCAGAAAAGCTTCTCCACTTCCTTATCACCTTGACCCTCGAAGAACTTGACAGTGTGAGCTGTACTATTCGCCAAGTCCGCATATGCGGCTACAGGAATCTAGCGCCCAGCCAGGGGAGCATACTTCGGATCCAAAAACTTCGTCCGCAGTAAGTAGGAGCCCCCAGCCACGATTTTGTCGGCTTGTTGGAGCTCCTCCCGTATACCCCGGATCTCGGTCCGCATCTCTTTGGAGGCATTAAGTGCCTTGTCCAGCTCGGCTGAACTAGCCTCATTCTCCTTTTCAAGGAGTACATACCGGTCGGTGGCATTTTTCAACTCCCCAGCCATTTTGGCTATCTTTTCCTCGCTTCGGCGATGAGAAGCTTGTTCAGCTCTCAATTCTTCGGCCGCCTTTAGGGCAGCCGCATTGCTAACCCGAGCTTGTTCCTTGGCCTGAGCAAGTTCCGCCCTCAGGGCCTCCACGGTAGCAGCACCATCTGCAGTACAAACACATGGCATTAACATTATGCCACTCTTGCATTTTCCTATACAACATAATAAGGGAAGCAGAGCACATACCTGGGATTCTTCCAGCCGTTTGTTCACCAGCATGATATCGGCATCAATAGATCCGATCTTCCTCCTTAGTTCGGCAACTTCAATAGACTGGTCGGCTGCCGGATCCTTAGATACCTGCGCACGTGTACAGTGCAGCCATTACTATGTAATTCCCCGTTTGCCGCCTATGGCGGGCAACCAGAGTCTCAGGGGCTACTATCCATAGGGAGCACACCTAGCGCGTGCTTCACAACCAGAAAATAGTGTATTTTTCACTACATACCTCAAAGCCTTTGAGCAGGCTTGTAAATGCCTCATTCAAACCACTGGTAGCGGATGAAATCTTCGTGAGCACCATGCTCATTAAAGAGCTGTGCTCCTCTGAGAGTGCGGCTCACTCCAGAAGGCCTGTCAGTACGTCTGACCGGACATCGAACTGTGCCGGACCCTTCTCATCGCCCCCCGTGGGAGCCAAACGCTCCGGGCTCAGGGCGACGGACGTGTTAGCTTCCGACTTAGGCAGATCCGGACTGCTCCGTGACGACACCTCAGTGTCGCCCGCTTCATGAGGTGGAGAGGTGAGTGGGGTCTCACTCTCCATCATCTCCGGAGGAAGATCCCCCGAAGATGAACTCTGTTGAGAAGAGCTGCTCGCCGGACTGCAAAAGACGAAGTCCCGGTTATGGATCTCGGAGAAACACCATACCTTTGAATTAACGAATAACTTACAGCTCGGTGGAGGGCTGGCCCGTTGGCGGGCACGACGTGGTGAGGGTGCCCGTCGTGGCAGAGCCCTCAGGTGATACCTTCTTCCCTTGCTTGGGCATCTCCGGCTCCAAGTCTTTGGAGGCGGCCCTTTTTCTCCCGCACGGGGAGGAGGCTTTAGCCTCCCCTCCCCGACTATCCTCCTCAGGGGAGGTAACGATTCCCCCAGTTTGGATGCGTATTGTGTGAAGTTTGGCTTCACCGCCCTTTCCTTCGCCTTTCCCTGAGGGGATTTTGCTGAGCACCCGGCCAAGCATCTTGGCAACGGTCGGACCAGACGAGCCTTCAGGAAGTGGTGCCGGACACCTGATTCTCTCCGCCTTGTTGAGCCATTCCTGTGCATGGAGGGATTTTCAGAATAATAGTTATGAAAAATATAAATGAAATGCCTAGCTTTAAGGTTACTTACTTGGGCATCTAGGCGATTGCAGCTTAGGCCCGCATCCTCGGTGGTGTCTGGACACTTTACTTGTGGTCCGAAGAATAATTTACACATCCCTTCGAGCTTCAGGCCAAAGAAGTGCTTAATAGTCCGCGGACCCTCCGGATTAAACTCCCACATCCGGAGAGGTCGACGTTTGCACGGCAACATCCGTCGCATTAGCATCACTTGAATTATGCTGACAAGATTTATGTCCCTCTCAATAAGCTCCCAGATGCGATTCTGCAGTTCTGGTACATCACCAGCGGGCCCCCAATTCCGTCCTACGTCGATCCAAGACGCCAACTATGACGGAAGGCCCAAGCGGAACTCGGGGGCGGCTACCCACTTTGTGCCTCTAGGAGCTGTAACATAAAACCACCTTCGTTGCCATACATCGCATACTTCCGGGAAAGAACCCTCTGGCCATGGGGCATCAGCGTTCCTGCTTATTATGGCACCTCCGCACTCTGCATGTCACCCCTCGATCATCTTTGTCATCACATTGAAGGTCTTGATCCATAAGCCGAAGTGTGGGTTGACATGGAGAAAAGCCTCGCACACAATAATGAATGACGAGATATGGAGGATAGCGTCTGGAGCCAGATCATGAAAATCTAACCCATAGTAGAACATGAGCCCCCTCACAAAGGGGTCGAGGGTGAGGCCCAGGCCTCGAAGGAAGTGTGGTACAAACACAACGCTCTCGTTGGGCTCCGGCGTAAGGATAACTTGCCCTGGAGCAGGAAGCCTGTGCTGAATGTCGGCGGTCAGGTATCCGACCTCCCTAAGCTTCATAATGTCCTCCTCTTCGATCGAGGAGGCCACCCACCGGCCTTTTGCGTCGGATCCGGACATGTTGGAGGATCTGGGGTGTTGGAGCTTGGGTCTTGGGTGTTAGAACTCGAGGTGCGAGAAGGAGCAAGGGAGGTAGAAAAGAGGCGTAGGCCTTGACCCCTTTATAAAAGGGATGAATATCAAGAGTCCTCAGCGTGACCGCTTGAGACTTATCTAAAATACACGGAGTCATACCAACGGTCGCCGTGGGGTCACACACGACCATATTGACGAAAGATCCCGTAATAAGAGGAACATGATCTCTGCTTTGGTAGGAAGTGCTAATAAAACCGCCTCGCAACGCGAGTCGAGGTGGGGCCAGAAACGCCGGTTCGTGTTGGACCAGGCCACGATGCAAGAGCACGATGTACGAAGATTGCCAGCAGAATGGATTTATGCTATGTTCACTACAATGTTGTGTGAAGATCAACTTTCAGAACCGGACACTATTCGCCATAGCAGATCCGGACATGGTCTACGTGTTCGATAATAACCTTGGAGTATTCGGGAAGAGGAACCCGCCTTGCAATGCCAAAGACAAGACTGCGCACCAGACTCATCGTCATTGAAGCCTGGTTCAGGGGCTACTGAGGGAGTCCTGGATAAGAGGGTATCCGGACAGCCGGACTATATACATCGTCCGGACTATTGAAGCGTGAAGATAAAAGACGCAAGACTCCGTCCCGTGTCCGGATGGGACTCTCCTTTGCATGGAAGACAAGCTTGGCGATCCAGATATTATATTTCCTTCCTTGTAACCGACTCCATGTAAACCCTAGCCCTCTCCGATGTCTATATAAACCGGAGAGGATGGTCCTTAGAAGGCCGATCACATTTACAATCATACCATCATGGGCTAGCTTCTAGGATTTAGCCTCTATGATCTCGTGGTAGATCTACTCTTGTACTACTCATATCTTCAATATTAATCAAGCAGGAAGTAGGGTTTTACCTCCATCGAGAGGGCCCGAACCTGGGTAAACATTGTGTCCCTTGCTTCCTATTACCATCAGCCTAAGACACATAGATCGGGACCCCCTACCCAAGATCCGCCGGTTTTGACACCGACAGCCGTCTCTAAAGCATAACCCCAAAATGATAGCGGCAAATCAGTAAGAAACATCATAGATCGTAACATATCCAATAAATTATGATTACGACGTTCGGACACACCATTTCGCTGTGGTGTTCCAGGTGGCGTTAGTTGTGAAACTATCCCATGTTGTTTCAAATGAGTACCAAACTCGTAAATCAAATATTCTCCTCCACGATCAGATCGTAGAAAGTTTATTTTCTTGTTACGATGATTTTCCACTTCACTATGAAATTCTTTAAACTTTTCAAATGTTTCGGAATTATGCTTCATTAAGTAGATATAACCATATCTGCTCAAATCATTTGTGAAGGCAAGAAAATAATGATACCGACCATGAGCCTCAATACTCATTGGACCGCATACATTGGTATGTATTATTTCCAACAAGTTAGTAGCTCGTTCCATTGTTCCGGAGTACAGATTTTTAGTCATCTTGCCCATAAGGCATGGTTCACAAGAACCAAGTGATTCATAATCAAGTGATTCCAAAAGTCCATCAGCATGGAGTTTCTTCATGCGCTTTACACCGATATGACCCAAACGGCAGTGCCAACAATAAGTTGCACTATCATTATTAAACTTAAATCTTTTGGCTTCAACACTATGAATATGTGTATCACTACTATCGAGATTCAACAAAAATAGACCACTCAGCAGGGGTGCATGACCATATAAGATATTACTCATATAAATAGAACAACCATTATTCTCTGATTTAAACGAATAACCGTCTCACATTAAACAAGATCCAGATATAATGTTCATGATCAACGCTAGCACCAAATAACAATTATTCAGGTCTAAAACTAATCCCGATGGTAGATGTAGAGGTAGCGTGCCGACCGTGTTCACATCGACTTTGGAACCATTTCCCACGTGCATCGTCACCTCGTCCTTAGATAATCTTCGCTTAATCCATAGCCCCTATTTCGAGTTGCAAATATGAGCAACAGAACCAGTATCAAATACCCAGGTGCTACTGCGAGCATTAGTTAAGTACACATCAATAACATGTATATCAAATATACCTTTCACTTTGCTATCCTTCATATCTGCCAAATACTTGGGGCAGTTCCGCTTCCAGTGACCAGTCCCTTTGCAGTAGAAGCACTCAGTTTCAGGATTAGGTCCAGACTTGGGTTTCTTCTCTTGAGCAGCAACTTTTTTGCCGTTCTTCTTGAAATTCCTCTTCTTCCCTTTGCCCTTTTCTTGAAACTAGTGGTCTTTTTGACCATCAACACTTGATGCTCCTTTTTGATTTCTAATTCCGCAGCATTTAGCATCATGAAGAGCTCGGGAATAGTCTTGTTCATCCCTTGCATACTATAGTTCATCACGAAGCCTTTATAGCTTCGTGGCAGTGATTGAAGAACTCTGTCAATGACACAATCAACTGGAAAATCAACTCCCAGTTGAGTCAAGTGGTTATGGTACCCAGACATTATGAGCATGTGTTCACTGATAGAAGTATTCTCCTCCATTTTGCAGCTGTAGAACTTGTTGGAGACTTCATATCTCTCAACGCGGGCATTTTCTTGAAATATTAACTTCAACTCTTCGAACATCTCATATGCTCCATGACGTTCAAAACGTCTTTGAAGTCCCGATTCTAAGCCGGAAAGCATGGCACACTAAACTATCGAGTAGTCATCAGCTTTGCTCTGCCAGATGTTCTTAATGTCATTAGTAGTAAGGTTGTCAGAATCGCGATTCTGTTATACGATTCTGCGACTTTACGATCCAAACTAACCCCTCTGATTCTACGATTTTAGTTCATAGAATCTACGTTTTTACGATCCTGATAGTGAAGATTCTATGATTTGCGATCCTACCATCAGAGCTCCGATCCGATTCAAAATCACGATTCTGACAACCTTGATTAGTAGCATCTGCAGCAGGCCTGGCACCCAATGGTGCTTCCAGGACGTAATTATTCTGTGCAGCAATGAGGATAATCCTCAAGTTATGGACCCAGTCTGTGTAGTTGCTGCCATCATATTTCAACTTAGCTAACTCTAGGAACGCATTAAAATTCAAAGGAACGGTAGCACAGGCCATTGATCTACAACAACATAGACATGCAAAATACTATCAGGTACTAAGTTCATGATAAATTAAAGTTCAATTAATCATATTACTTAAGAACTCTCACTTAGATAGACATCCCTCTAATCATGTAAGTGATCACGTGATCCAAATCAACTAAACCATGTCCGATTATCATGTGAGATGGAGTAGTTTTCAATGGTGAACATCACTATGTTGATCATATCTGCATATGCTAGGCTTGTCAAGTTTAACCCGAGTATTCTGTGTGTGCAAAACTGGCTCGCACCCGTTGTATGTGAATGTAGAGCTTATCACACCCGATCATTACATGGTGTCTCGGCACGACGAACTATAGCAATAGTGCATACTTAGGGAGACCACTTATACCTTGAAATTTAGTAAGGGATCATCTTATAATGCTACCGAAGTTCTAACCAAGATAAGATGCATAAAGGATAAACATCACATGCAATCAAAATATGTGACATGATATGGCCATCATCATCTTGTGCTCATGATCTCCATCACCGAAGCATCGTCATGATCTCCAACTTCACTGACGCGACACCTTAATCTCCATCATAGCATCGTTGTCGTCTCACCAACTATTGTTACTGCAACTATCGCTTCCTTTTAGTGATAAAGTAAAACAATTACATGGTGATTCCATTGCATACAATAAAGCAACAACCATATGGCTCCTGCCAGTTGCCGATAACTTTGTTACAAAACATGATCATCTCATACAACAAATTATATTTCATCATGCCTTGACCATATCACATCACAGCAATCCCTACAAAAACAAGTTAAACATCCTCTACTTTGTTGTTGCAAGTTTTACATGGCTGCTACGGGCTTCTAGCTAGAATCGTTCTTACCTACCCATCAAAACCACAATGATTTTTCGTCAAGTGTGCTATTTTAACCCTCAACAAGGACCGGGTGAGGGAGTCCCTGATTAACGGGTCCTCGGACAGCCGTACTATATACGTTGGCCGGATTGTTGGACTATGAAGATACAAGATTGAAGACTTCGTCCCGTGTCCGGATGGGACTCTCCTTTGCGTGGAAGGCAAGCTTGGCAATTCAGATATGTAGATCTCCTTCTTTGTAACCAACTCTGTGTAACCCTAGCTCCCTCCGGTGTCTATATAAACTGGAGGGTTTAGTCCGTAGGACAAGAACAATCATAATCATAGGCTAGCTTGTAGGGTTTAGCCTCTACAATCTCGTGGTAGATCAACTCTCGTAATACTCATATCATCAAGATCAATCAAGCAAGAAGTAAGGTATTACCTCCATCGAGAGGGCCCGAACCTGGGTAAAACATCGTGTCCCCTGCCTCCTGTTACCATTAGCCTTAGATGCACAGTTCGGGACCCCCTACCCGAGATCCGCTGGTTTTGACATCGACATTGGTGCTTTCATTGAGAGTTCCACTGTGTCATCGCAGTAAGGCTTAATGGCTTCTTAAATCATCTTCAATGGCGTGGTCCAAGGGGAGGTTTTCCTTCCAGGACAGATCTTCGTATTCGGCGGCTTCGTACTGCGGGCCAACTCGCTTGGCCATCTGGAGCAGATCGATAGCTACGCCCCTGTCCATCAGGTCAGGTTTGGAAGCTTGAACTATACTGCCGATATCCGAGGGGACTTGATCTTTGACGGATTCGAGCCCATGTCAGGTACGCCGAACAGTCACGACGAGCATGACTTAGATCTGCCATCGGATAGTGTTCGGGAGATCGCGCCTATGGCGGCGCCGGGAATCAATCCGGAGTAGATCGTGCCTTCCGAGGACGGGTGGATGGACCCCTCCATGGAGGCCGCGCACTCATCGGCATTGGAGCCGAACACTGATCCCACCTCCTGTGAGGGTGGTGTCATCTGACCCTCGGACTCGTCTCCGACAACAGGATCTGAACCGCGTACGTCCATGCCTACCGAATCGGATTGGGCACCGGTCATGGAATTCACCACCGCGGATATTTTTCAGCACTCGCCCTTGGGTGACGTGCTAAATTCATTAAGGTCTCTCTCCTTCTCGGGAGATCCTTGGCCAAACTATGTAAGGCTTGAGTGGTAAGCGGGCGACGAAGAACTTCGTTCCCCACCCACCACCCACTTAATAGCCACTGTCGATGACTTAACCCACGTGCTTGACTTCAACTCCGAAGACATCGACGGTATGGACGACGATGCAGGAGAAGAACAGGAACCACCACCTATAGGGCGTTGGACAGCCACCTCATCATATGATATATATGTGGTGGACACCCCTGCTATGTCTTGAGCTTGCGCTGGTTTTCCTTGAGAGGAAAGGGTGATGCAGTAATAGTACCGTAAGTATTTCCCTCAGTTTTTGAGAACCAAGGTATCAATCTAGTAGGAGGCTCCTCAAAAGTCCCACGCACCTACACAAACAAACAAAGAACTCGCAACCAATGCAATAAAGGGGTTGTCAATCCCTTCACGGCCACTTGTGAAAGTGAGATCTAATAGAGATAGTATGATAAGATAAATATATTTTTGGTAGTTTATAATATATATGCAAAAAGTAAAGATGCAAATAAAAGTGGATTGGAAGAAAATATGATAAAAGATATACCCGAGGGCCATAGGTTTCACTAGTGTCTTCTCTCAAGATAGCATAAGTATTATGGTGGGTGAACAAATTACCGTCGAGCAATTGATAGAAAAGCGAACAATTATGAGATTATCTAGGCATGATCATGTATATAGGCCTCACGTACGTGACAAGTAGACCGACTCCTTCCTGCATCTACTACTATTACTCCACACATCGACCAACTCATGCCTGCATCTAGAGTATTAAGTTCATAAGAACAGAGTAACGCATTAAGCAAGATGACATGATGTAGAGGGATAAACTCATGCAATATAATATAAACCATCTTTTTATCCTCGATGGCAACAATACAATATGTGCCTTGCAACCCTTTCTGTCACTGGGTAAGGACACCGCAAGATTGAATCCAAAGCTAAACACTTCTCCCATGGAAAGAAAGATCAATCTAGTAGGCCAAACCAAACTGATAATTCGAAGAGACTTGCAAAGATAACTCAATCATACATAAAAGAATTCAGAGGAGATTCAAATATTTCTCATAAATAAACTTGATCATAAACCCACAATTCATCGGATCTCGACAAACACACCGCAAAAAGAGTTTACATCGAATAGATCTCCACAAGAGAGGGGGAGAACATTGTATTGAGATCCAAAAAGAGAGAAGAAGCCATCTACCTAATAACTATGGACCCGTAGGTCTGTGGTAAACTACTCACAACTCATCGGAGGGGCTATGGTGTTGATGTAGAAGCCCTCCATGGTCGATTCCCCCTCCGGTAGAGCGCCGGCGAAGGCTCCAAGATGGGATCTCGCGGATACAGAAGGTTACGGCGGTGGAAATTGTGTTTTGTTGGCTCCCTGGATGTTTTCGGGGTACGTAGGCTTATATAGGAGGAAGAAGTACGCCGGTGGCCGCCCGAGAGGCCCACGAGACAGGGGGGCGCGCCCTACCCTCTCGTGGCCGCCTCGGATACTTCTTGACTTGCACTGCAAGTCCTCTGGATCACGTTTGTTCCAAAAATCACGCTCCCGAAGGTTTCATTCCGTTTGGACTCCGTTTGATATTCCTTTTGTTCCAAATACTGAAATAGGCAAAAAAACAGCAATACGGGCCGGGCCTCCGGTTAGTAGGTTAGTCCCAAAAATGATATAAATGTGTAAAATAAAGCCCATAAACATCCAAAAGGGGTAATATAATAGCATGGAACAATCAAAAATTATAGATACGTTGGAGACGTATCAAGCATCCCCAAGCTTAATTCATGCTCGTCCTGGAGTAGGTAAATGATAAAAACAGAATTTTTGATGTGGAATGCTACCTAGCATAATTATCAATGTAATTTTCTTTATTGTGGCATGAATGTTCAGATCTGAATGATTCAAAATAAAAGTTCATATTGATAAAAGAAATAGTAACACTTCAAGCATACTAATCAAAGTAATCATGTCTTCTCAAAATAACATGGCAAAAGAAAGTTCATACCTACAAAATCATATAGTTAGGCGATGCTTCATTTTTGTCACACAAAGATGTTCCCAACTTCTATACCCCCGATGACAAGCCAAGCAATTGTTGCATACTTAAATAATCTCAAACTTTTTCAACCTTCACGCCATACATGAGCGTGAGCCATGGATATAGCACTATGGGTGGAATAGAATATGATGATGGGGATTGTGTGGAGAAGACAGAAAAAAGAGAAAGTCTCACATTGACGAGGATAATCAACGGGCTATGGAGATGCCCATCAATTGATGTCAACATGAGGAGTAGGGATTGCCATGCAATGGATGCACTAGAGCTATAAATGAATGCTCAACAAAAAGAAACTAGTGGGTGTGCATCCAACTCGCTTGCTCACGAAGACCTAGGGCATTTGATGAAGCCCATTGTAGGAATATACAAGCCAAGTTATATAATGAAAAATTCCCACTACTATGAAAAAGACAACCTATGAGACTCACTATATGAAAAACATGGTGCTACTTTGAAGCACAATAAATGAGACTCACTACATAAAGAACAAGGTGCTACTTTGAAGCACAAGTGTGGAAAAAGAGATAGTAACATTACCCCTTTTATTTATTTTATTATTTTTTCTTTTTTTTCTTTTCTTTTTTTCCCTTTTTTTATATTTCTTTTCTTTTTTTGGCCCTTTTTTTGGCCTTTCTTCTTCTTTTTTTCTCTTTTTGGGCAATGCTCTAATAATGATGATCATCACACTTTTATTGATTACAACATATGAATTACAACTCGAAACTAGAACAAGATATGACTATATGAATGCCTCCGGCAGTGTACCGGGATGGTGCAATGAATCAAGAGTGACATGTATCAAAATTATGCATGGTGGCTTTGCCAGAAATACGATGTCAACTACATGATCATGCAATGGCAATATGACAAAAGTAAAGTATGTCATGATGATGATGAACGGAACGGTGGAAAGTTTCATGGCAATATATCTCGGAATGGCTATGGAAATGCCATAATAGGTAGGTATGGTGGCTGTTTTGAGGAAGATATAAGGAGGTTTATGTGTGATAGAGCATATCGTATCACGGGGTTTGGATGCACCAACGAAGTTTGCACCAACTCTCAAGGTGAGAAAGGGCAATGCACGGTACTGAAGAGGCTAGCAATGGCGGAAAGGTAAAAGTGCGTATAATCCATGGACTCAACATTAGTCGAAAGAACTCATATAATTATTGCAAAAATTTAGAAGTCATCAAAAATCAAGCACTAAGCGCATGCTCCTAGGGGGATATATTGGTAGGAAAAGACCATCGCTCATCCCCGACCGCCACTCATAAGGATGCACAAGCCAGGTACACTTCATGTTTCAAATTTGTTACACAACTTTAACCATACGTGCATGCTACGGGACTTGCTAACTTCAACACAAGCATTCTTTAAATTCATAATCACCCAACTATAATGACTTTAATATCACCACCTCCATATCTCAAAACAATTATCAAGTATCAAATTGATCATAGCATCCAATTCACTCCCTATGATAGTTTTTATTATACCCAACTTCGAAGCCTACCATTCTAGGACCAATTTTATAACCATAGCAAATACCATGCTTTTCAAAAATACTCTCAAAATAATATAAGTGAAGCCTGAGAGACTAGCAATTTCTAAAAAAATAAGCCACCGCCGTGCTCTAAAAGATATAAGTGAAGCACTAGAGCAAAAACTATCAAGCTCAAAAGATATAAGTGAAGCACATAGAGTATTCTAGCAAATTCAAATCAAGTAGGCTTCTCCCAAAAGGTGTGTACAGCAAGGATGATTTTGGTAAACTAAAAAGCAAAGATTAATATAATACACGATGCTCCAAGCAAAACACATATCATGTGGCGAATAAAAATATAGCTCCAAGTAAAGTTACCAATGAACGAAGACGAAAGAGGGCATGCCTTCCCGGGGCATCCCCAAGCTTAGGCTTTTGGCTATCCTTGAACATCTTGGGGTGCCATGGGCATCCCCAAGCTTATGCTCTTGCTAGTCCTTATTCCATAGTCTATAAAAGCTTTACCCAAAACTTGAAAACTTCACAACACAAAACTCAACAAGAAATCTTATAAGCTCCGTTAGTGAAAGAAAACAAAACCACCACATAAGGTACTGCAATGAACTCATTCTTTATTTATTTTTGTGTTAAACCTACTGTGTTCCAACTTCTCTATGGTTTATAAACTAATTTACTAGCCATAGATGCCTCAAAATAAGCAAACAACACACGAAAAACAGAATCTGCCAAAAACAGAACAGTCTGTAGAAATCTGTAACTAACGCAAACTTCTGGAACTCTAAACATCCTATCAAAATAGGAAGTCCTGGAAAAAATTTCTATTGATCAGCAGCAAAAATAATCAATGCAAAAGTACGTTTCTGTGATTTAACAAAACTAAATTCGTGCGCGCAAAGTTTCTGTTTTTCAGCAGAATCAAATCAACTATCATCATAGGTTATCCTATAGGTTCTACTTGGCACAAACACTAATGAAAATATAAAAACACATATAAACAGAAATTAGATGCAAGATTTATTACTAAACAGGAACAAAAACAAAAAACACAAAGAAAATTGGGTTGCCTCCCAACTAGCGCTATCGTTTAACGCCCCTAGCTAGGCATAAAAGCGAAGATAGATCTAAGTAGTGCCATGTTTGGCACTAAATTCATAAGTAGCTCACATGATAGATTCATAAGGTAATTTCAATTTCTTTCTTGGAAAGTGCTCCATGCCTTTCTTTATTGGAAATTGGAATCTAATATGCCCTTCCTTCATATCAATAATCGCGCCAATCATTCTAAGGAAAGGTCTATCAAGAATAATAGGGCAAGAAAGATTGCAATCTATATCAAGAATGATAAAATCTATGGGCACCAAATTTCTATTTGCAACAATGAGAACATCATTGATCCTTCCCATTGGCTTTTTAATGGTGTAATCCGCAAGGTGAAAATTTAGAGAGCAATCATCAAGATCATGGAAACCTAGAATATCACATAAAGTTTTCGAAATCATGGAAACACTAGCACCCAAATCACACAAAGAAAACCAATCATGATCTTTAATTCTAATCTTTATAGTAGGTTCCCAATCATCATTAAGTTTTCTAGGTATAGAAATTTCCAAATTAAGTATTTCATTATAAGATTGCATCAAGGCATCAACGATATGTTTGGTAAAAGCTTTATTTTGACTATAAGCACGAGGAGAATTAATGACGGATTGCAACAAGGAAATACAACCTTCTAAAGAACAATTATCATAATCAAATTCCTTGAAATACGAGATAGTGGGTTCAATACTATTTAAAGTCATGACCTCTCCAATCCCACTTTTACCAAATTTAGCATCAAGATCTAAAAACTCCGAATTCTTGGGACGCTTTCTAGGTAAAGTTGACTCATCATCAGTCCCATAATTATCAAGATTCATATTGCAAAACAAAGATCTAATAGGAGATGCATCAATAACTTTATGATCTTCATCATTATTTTCATCTAATTTTTCTGGTTTGGCAGCCATCGTATTGACTAAGGTGGCTTGCTTATGAGAAATTTTGGCAATAGCATTTTCAAGTCGGGCAAGTTGAGAGTTCACACCATAAATTTTTTTATTCATATCATCAAGCTCTTTGTTCATAAACCCCAAAAAACCTTTTTGTTCCTTAAGCTCTTTTCTGAAGAAATTATTATGCTCAAATTGCAAATTCATAAAGCTTCTAATGTTTGATTCAATCTCTTCCATCCTTGTAAGAAGGTGGTCGGTACTCTTAGGCAAAGCCATAAGGACAAACAAGCACATAAGCAAACTAAAAAAGGCAAGTGAAAAGAGAGGAGGAGATTGGGAAAGAGAGGGCGAATAAAACGGCGAGGGTGAAGTGGGTGAGAGCAAAACGAGAGGCAAATGGCAAATAATGTAAATGCGAGGGAGATGAGTTTGTGATGGGTACTTGGTATGTCTTGACTTGAGAGAAGACCTCCCCGGCAACGGCGCCAGAAATCCTTCTTGCTACGTCTCGAGCTTGCGTTGGTTTTCCTTGAAGAGGAAAGGGTGATGCAACAATAGTAGTGTAAGTATTTCCCTCAGTTTTTGAGAACCAAGGTATCAATCCAGTAGGAGGCTCCTTAAAAGTCCCACGCACCTAAACAAACAAACAAAGAACTCGCAAAAAACGCAATAAAGAGGTTGTCAATCCCTTCACGGCCACTTGCAAAAGTGAGATCTAATAGAGATAGTATGATAAGATAAATATATTTTTGGTATTTTATAATACAGATGCAAAAAGTAAAGATGCAAATAAAAGTAGATTGGAAGCAAATATGATAAAAGATAGACCCGGGGGCCATAGGTTTCACTAGTGGCTTCTCTCAAGATAGCATAAGTATTATGGTGGGTGAACAAATTACTGTCGAGCAATTGATAGAAAAGGGAATAATTATGAGATTATCTAGGCATGATCATGTATATAGGCATCACGTCTATGACAAGTAGACCGACTCCTGTCTGCATCTACTACTATTACTCCACACATCGACCGACTCCTGCCTGCATCTAGAGTATTAAGTTCATAAGAACAGAGGAACACATTAAGCAAGATGACATGATGTAGAGGGATAAACTCATGCAATATGATATAAACCCCATCTTTTTATCCTCGATGGCAACAATACAATACGTGCCTTGCAACCCTTTCTGTCACTGGGTAAGGACACCGCAAGATTGAACCCAAAGCTAAGCACTTCTCTCATGGCAAGAAAGATCAATCTAGTAGGCCAAACCAAGCCGATAATTCGAAGAGACTTGCAAAGATAACTCAATCATACATAAAAGAATTCATAGGAGATTCAAATGTTTCTCATAGATAAACTTGATCATAAACCCACAATTCACCGGATCTCGACAAACACAACGCAAAAAGACTTTACATCGAATAGATCTCCACAAGAGAGGGGGTGAACATTGTATTGAGATCCAAAAAGAGAGAACAAGCCATCTAGATAATAATTATGGACCCGTAGGTCTGTGGTAAACTACTCACAACTCATCGGAGGGGCTATGGTGTTAATGTAGGAGCCCTTCATGGTCGATTCCCCCTCCGGCATAGCACCGACGAAGGCTCCAAGATGGGATCTCGTGGATACAGAAGGTTACAGCGATGGAAATTGTGTTTCGTTGGCTCCCTGGATGTTTTTGGGGTACGTAGGCTTATATAGGAGGAAGAAGTATGTCGGTGGCTGCCCGAGGGGCCCATGAGACAGGGGGCGCGACCTATAGGGGGCGCGCCCTACCCTCTCATGGCCACCTCGGCTGCTTCTTGACTTGCACTCCAAGTCCTCTGGATCACGTTTGTTCCAAAAATCACGCCCCCGAAGGTTTCATTCCGTTTGGACTCCGTTTGATATTCCTTTTCTTCGAAATACTGAAATTGGCAAAAAAATAGCAATACGGGCTGGGCCTCCGGTTAGTAGGTCAGTCCCAAAAATGATATAAATGTGTAAAATAAAGCCCATAAACATCCAAAAGGGGTAATATAATAGCATGGAACAATCAAAAATTATAGATACGTTGGAGACGTATCAACCCCAAAAGAAAGCAATGGCAATGAGGCAACGGATGATAACACCTTGGAGAGGCAATGTAAACACCAGCGTCACAGGCGCCGCTCCAAGCCCCGCCATAGCAAAAATAGCGATACCGGCACAAGAGATAACAATTCGGATGGTGCCGAAGACAAAAACAATCCTGCCCAGCTAGGCTTCAAGCAGGCCGAGCAAGAGGATGGGAAAGATAGCCCTAAGGAACAGGCAATAGATGGAGAATCGGAGGATGATAATTACATGCCTCTCTCAAAATACAAAGTGAGCCTTGGCGATGAAGAATTCATCGTGCCTGATGATCCCGTCGAGCAGGAGCGCTTCAAGCGCCGTCTTATAGCCACTGCAAAAAGCTTGAAGAAAAAGCAGCAACAGCTTCAAGCTGATCAAGATCTGCTAACTGATAGATGGAACAAGGTCCTGGTTGCCGAGGAATACGGACTCGAGCGCCCTACCAAATGTTACCCAAAGCGTAGGTTTCTACCTCAACTCGAGGAGGAGGCATCAAAACCCACACTACCAGCGCATGATGTGGCGGACCGGCCACCCCGTGGCCGAGACAAAGCGGCGTACTAGCCTGAAGTCCAGACCGCACCCCGTCACCAATCGGACGATAATACTAAGGCCCGAGGCTACACGAAGGACCTGCGAGATGTATTGGAAAACAAAGCAGGACAGTCAAGATCAATCTACGGATCACAGGGGCGCGCCACAACACGTGACGATGACTGTCACGCCAGATACAATAAACAAAATTCTGGCCGGGCTGAATACAACAGACCAGATTCACTTGAACTATGTCGGAAGGTAGCCCAGCATAGAGGCGCCACACACCCCCTATGCTTCACAGATGAAGTAATGGATCATGAATTCCAGAAGGGTTTAAACCCATAAACATTGAATCATACAATGGCACAACAAACCCCGTGGTATGGATTGAGGATTTTCTCCTACACATTCACATGGCCCGCGGTGACGACCTACATGCCATCAAGTACCTACCACTTAAGCTCAAAGAACTATCCCGGCATTGGCTGAATAGCCTGCCAGCAAGCTCCATTGGTAGTTGGGAGGACCTGGAAGACACATTCCTTGACAACTTCCAGGGCACTTATGTGCGACCACCCGATGCTGATGACTTAAGTCACATAACCCAACAGCCCGGAGAGTTAGCCAGAAAATTCTGGACTCGGTTCCTAACTAAAAAGAACCAAATCGTCGATTGTCCGGATGCCGAAGCCTTAGCAGCCTTCAAGCATAATATCCGTGATGAATGGCTCGCCCGACACCTCGGCCAAGAGAAGCCAAAGTCCATGGCAGCCCTCATGACACGCATGACCCACTTTTGTGCGGGCGAGGATAGCTGGCTGGCTCGTAGCAACATCACACCAAAAAAATGGTGATTCAGACTCCAGAGATAGCAACGGCAAGCCGGGATGCAATAGACACAAGCGTCTCAACAATGGTGACAATGCCGAAGACACGACAGTTAATGCCGGATTCAGAGGCTTTAAATCCGGACAGCGGAAAAAGCCATTCAAAAGAAATAGTCCGGGCTCGTCCAGTTTGGACCGCATACTCGATCGCTCATGTCAAATTCACGGCACCCCCGATAAACCAACCAACCACACCAACAGGGAATGCTGGGTGTTTAAACAGGCCGGCAAGTTGAATGCCGAAAAGGAAAAGGGCTGCATAGTGATGACGACGAGGAGCCCCGGCCGCCAAACACAGGAGCATAGAAGAAATTCCCTCCCCAAGTGAAAACGATGAATATGATATACGCAACCCACATTCCCAAGCGGGAAATGGAATCCTGCTTTAAGGGACGTCTATGCGATGGAGCTAGTCGCCCCAAAGTTCAACCCATGGTCCTCTTGTCCGATCACTTTCAATCGCAGGACCATCCTACTAGTATCTGTCATGGCAGTTCGGCCGCATTGGTCCTTGACCCCATCATCGACAGATTCCACCTCACACGAGTCCTCATGCATGGTGGCAGCAGCCCGAACCTGCTCTATCAGGATGCAATGCGCAAAATGGGCATTAACCCCTGAAGGATCAAGCCCACAAAAATCACCTTCAAGGGTGTCATACCCGGTGTGGAGGCCTGTTGCACGGGCTCAATCACACTAGAAGTGGTCTTTGGATCTCCGGACAACTTCCGAAGCGAGGAGTTAATCTTCGACATCGTCCCCTTCCGCAGTGGCTATCATGCATTGCTCGGACGAACCACATTCGCCAAATTCAATGTTGTACCGCATTATGCATACCTCAAGCTCAGAATGCCAGGACCTCGCGGGTTTATAACAGTTAATGGAAACACAGAGCGCTCGATCCGAACGGAGGTGCGCACAGCGGGCCGCGCGGCAAAAGTACAAAATAGCCTTCTTAGACAAACAAACCATTCGGCAAGAAAGAACCCGGACACCGTCAAGCGAGTCCGGAGTACCCCACAACAGGATCATCCGGCACGTCCAGAGCTCGACTAGCAATTCGGCCTCCATCCTAGTCCCAGTCAAGCGGCAAAATTTGTGCCGCACGTTCACAATTACGCACTTAAAATACCATGGGCATAGGCGAAGGCACGGCCATGACACGGACCACAATGCCGTTCGATCGCCCTAGGACCCACCCATCTTTGCACCCCTTTTCTTTCAGGTCCCTATCTTTAGGAGGCTCTTTCGAAAGACCGACTATCGGACACATAGCGGGACGGACACACCAAGAATACAAGAAGCTGGGGCGTCCAAGGGAATCCTTAGGTGGTCTCTGATAACGATCGTTATACCTGTTTTACATACCCACATACAACCTGCTCCTGGTCAGGATGTGTCAAACAGTCCTATTTTGCTTATCGCACTACTTGTATATGTATGCTTTGACGTATCATTTGAATAACAAGGGAAAATAGTGTACAGCGTCAACTTACTATTACGTTTATTTACCCCTTTCCTTTACTGCTTATTTATTATACCCATGCATTTTGGCACGACCAGTTTTCCAGGGGCTTCAGTGTACCCCATAACCTGGCAAGAAAAGTTCGAACACTTTTGACAGTGCGGCACCCCGAACTTATAGCACTATATGCATCAGCTCCGAATCATGTCTTGGGTCAATAATTGGGTTTGCCCGGCTCCTATGTTTTGGTACCTTATGTTCCGCTATATCGGCTAAGGTAGCGCAGGGAGAACTACTGCGATTGTGTCCCAGTTCTTCCGGACGAGCACCTTAGTAGAGAAAGCCGAAAACTGACAATCATGATAAGGCGAGAGCTGGTCGCTGTTCGAGAGGTCTCAAATCATTAAAGATTTTTTCCGCTTCAGGCAAGGAATCGGCCTCGTCCAATTCAGGCGTGTATAGCGCCCCGAGTCCGGCCTTCCGGATACTAGGGGCTTCCCCAAAATTTAAAGTTGTAGACTTCTATGGCTAAGTCAGAGCGATAAAGCCGTATAGTCCGATTGCCTCGTTCGCGGCGCTAAACACCTCCTTAAAAGGACCAAAAATTTGGATAAAGAGTGTTTATATTTATCCCGAACACCCCAGTACTAGTTACATGGGGGCAGAAGCCGACGACTGGCCAACTCTCAAGATTTTATAAACGGCCGCACAGAAGGTAATATTTTAAATTAACAAGCGCCATATAGCGCACATGAAATGATTTTCATATTATAGGATGTCACGAGTATTAGTGTCAAAACCGGCGGATCTCGGGTAGGGGGTCCCGAACTGTGCGTCTAAGGCTAATGGTAAAGGAGGCAAGGGACACAATGTTTTACCCAGGTTCAGGCCCTCTCGATGGAGGTAAAACCCTACTTCCTGCTTGATTGATCTTGATGATATGAGTATTACAAGAGTTGATCTACCACGAGATCGTAGAGGCTAAACCCTAGAAGCTAGCCTATGATGATTATGATTGTTATGATCGTCCCTATACGGAGCAAACCCTCCGGTTTATATAGACACAGGAGGGGGCTAGGGTTTACACAGAGTCGGTTACAAAGAAGGAAATCTAATATCCGAATCGCCAAGCTTGTCTTCCACGCAAAGGAGAGTCCCATCCGGACACGGGACAAAGTCTTGAGTCTTGTATCTTCACGGTCCAACAGTCCCGCCAAAGTATATAGTCCGGTTGTCCGGATACACCCTAATCCAGGACTCCCTCAGTGGCCCCTGAACCAGGCTTCAATGACGATGAGTTCGGCGCGCAGTTTGTCTTCGGCATTGCAAGGCGGGTTCCATCCCTGAATATTCCAAAGTAATTATCGAACACTTAAATCGTGTCTGGATCCGCAAGATGACCTTCACACACCACCGTAGAGAGAACGATATTCCATAAATCTGATCTGCTGACAATTTTTATATGACATTCTCCTGCGCCACAGCCCGGCTCAACATGGATCGGTTTTTCTTGGCCTGCCTCGATATGTGTTGCGAGGCGGTTTTATTGGCACACCTTGCCAAAGCAGAGATCATGCTCCCCTTATCGCGGGATCTTCCATCAATACAGGCGCGTGCGTCCCCACGATGTCTGTTGGTATGACTCCGTGTTTTTAGGAATGTCCCGAGCGGTTACGCTGAGGACACTTGATATTCACCCCCTTTATAAAGGGGACGAGGCATATCCCTCTTTTCCACCACTCTTGCGCCTTTTCGCATCTCGAGTTCTAACACCCGAAGCCCAAGCTCAAGCACTTCGGATCCTCAACCATGTCCGGATCCAACCTTCAAAGCCGGTGGATGGCCTCCTCGGTCACAGAGGAGGACATTGCGAAGCTTAGGGAGGTCGGATAACTGACCGTCGATGTCAAGCACAGGCTTCCTGCTCCAGGTCAGGTCATCCCTACTCCCGAGCCCAACGAGAGCGTCGTATTTGTTTCTCACTTCCTCCGCGGCTTAGGCTTCACCCTTGATCCCTTTGTGAGAGGGCTCATGTTCTATTACGGTCTAGATTTTCACGATTTAGCTCCGGACGCCATCCTCCATATCTCGTCGTTCATCGCTGTGTGTGAAGCTTTTCTCCACGTCACTCCGCACTTCGGCTTATGGCTCAAGACCTTCAATGTGAAGCCGAAGATGATTGAGGGGCGACACGCGGAGTGTGGAGGTGCTGTAATCAGAAAGAACGCCGACGCCCAATGGCCAGAGGGCTCCTTCCCAGTGGTGTTCGATCTATGGCAGCGGAGGTGGTTTTATGTCACGGCTCTCACAGGCACAAAGTGGGTGGCTGCCCCCGACTTCCGTTTGGGCCCTCCTTCCCAACTGGCGTCATGCACCAATGTAGGGGACAGGATTGGGGGTTTGCTAGTGATGTACCAACACTACAGAGACGTATCAGGGAGCTTCTTGAGAGGGATATTAGCCTTGTCAGCATAATTCAGGTAATGCTAGTCCGGCGGATGTTGCCGTGCAAACGCCGGCCTCTCCGGATGTGGGAGTTCAATCTGGAAGGTCCGCGGACTATTCTGCACTTCTTCGGCCTGATGCTCGAAGGGATGTGTAAATTATTCTTCGGACCACAAGTAAAGTGTCCGGACACCACCGAGGATGCGGGCCTGAGCTGCAATCGCCCAGATACCCAAGTAAGTAACCCAGAAACCAAACACTTCGTTTATATTTATCATAATCATTATTCTAAAAATCCTCTGTGGCCAGGAATGGCTCAGCAAGGCGGAGAGAATCAGGTGTCCGGCGCCACTTCCCGAAGGCTCGCCAAGTCCCGCCATAGCCAAGATGCTTGGTCGTGTGCTAAGTAAAGTGCCCTCAGGGAAAGGCGAAGGGAAGAACAGAGAAGCAGAACTTCACACATTGCACATCCAAACCGGGGGAATTGCTACCTCCCCAGAGGAGGATAGTCAGGGAGGGGAATCAAAGGTCTCCTTCCCTCGCGGAAAGAAGAGGGCCGCCTCCGAAGACTTGGAGACGAAGGCGCCCAGACAAGTGAAGAAAACTTCACCAGGGGGCCCTGCCCCGAAGGAAGTCTTCACCACGCCATGCCTGCAAACGGGCCAGCCCTCAGCCGAGCTGTAAGTTAATCGTAAATACAAAGCTAGTGCTTCCTCCTCCAAGAACAGTAACCAGGATCCATTCTTTGCAGCCCGGCTAGCAGTTCTTCTCGACAGATTTCGTCTTTTGGGGATCTTCTTCCGGAGATGATGGAGAGTGAAAACCCACCATCCTCTCCGCCTTATGGGGCGGGCGACCCTGAGGTGTCGTCACGGAGGAGTCCAGATTTGCCGAGGCCAGAAGCTAGTACTTCGGCCGCCCTGAGCCCGGAGCGTTCGGCTCCCACGGGGGGCGGTAAGGAAGGTCCGTCACCGTTCGGCGACCAGCCGGATATGTGGTCGGGCCTTCTGGAGCGAGCTGCTCTCTCGGAGGATCACCGTTCACTAATGAGCACGGTGCTTAAGAAGATTTCATCCACCATAACCGGGTTGAATGAAGCTTTTACGAGCCTGCTCAGAGGCTTTGAGGTATGAAATGAAATACGTAATTCTTGATTTGTGGCGCACGCGCTAGATGTGCTCTATATGGATAGTAGCCCATAAGACTGTGGTTGCCAGCCCGAGGCGGCAATCGGACGATCACATCGTTGAGTAATGATCATACTGTGTTTATGCACATGTAGTTAAGGGTTCGGTTGCCGACCGGTCCGTTGAAGTCGCCGAACTGAGGCGGCAGATTGGAGTTATTGATGCCGATATCATGCTTGTGAACGAGCGGCTTAACGAGTCACAAGGTATGTTCTCTGCTTTCTTTATTTGTTATAGGAAGAACCAAGAGGAGGATAATGTTAATGTTATATGCTTGGACTGTAGACGGAGCTGCTGCCATGGAGGCCCTGAGGGCGGAACTTGCCCTAGCCAAGGAACAAGCCCGGGATAGCAATGAGGTTGCCCTAAAGGCGCGGCCGAAGAGTTGAGAGCCGAACAGGCTGCTCGTCGCCGAAGTGAAGCCAAAGTAGCCGAGATGGCTGTGGAGCTAAAACATGCTGCCGATCGGTATGAGCTCCTTGAAAAAGATAATAAGGCTAATTTGGCTGACCTGAAGAAGGCACTTGATGCAGCCAAGGAGACGCGATCCGAAATTAGGGATGCGCGGGAGGAGCTTCGACAGGCCGGAGAAATCGCTGCTGGAAACCCTTATTTGTTGCGGATGAAGTTTTTAGATCCAAAGTACGCTCCTCTGGATCGACGCTGGAGTCCTGCAGACGCCTATGCGGATTTGGCGAAGAGTATGGCTAAAGCGGCCAAGTTTTTCGAGGATCAAAAAGATAATTAAGTGGAAAAGCTGTTCTGGTCGCAATTTAGCGCTCCAACACGCACATTGCCGTTGAGTGAAAGGATGGCTGCTGTGGTCGAGCTCCATAGGATGTCCGGTCTTGCAATGCGGTCTGTAATAGACCATCTATGGCCGAAGGGGCCTAAGCCAGACAGTTATTTTGGTCTAGTGCAACAATTCCTTGGTGATGTATCGTGGATCGATGCCATGAAGAGGTCGGCGTGCATAGAGGGTGCACGGATGGCTCTTGCCCGTGTTAAAGCATATTGGACAGATATGGAGGCCACCATCATTGCGACATAGAATCCGGTGGGAGGCCATGATCCGGTCGAGCACATCTTGGAGCAGGTAGCAGAAGGTGCTCGCTTAATAGAGGCTCAGTGCTCGAAGAATGTCATATTCGAGTGACAAATCGTGTCATTGTAAAAACAATGTTATTTTAGTTATGGAGGCTATGTTTATACTTTTCGCCCGAAAGTGTTATTGTGCCTCGTGTGCGGCCGTTATATATATATATATATATATATATATATATATTGCAATTCTGGAAGTTAGCAGTCGTTGGCTTCAGCCCCCACGCATATAATGCGGGGTGTTCGTGAAAATATGCATAATCACACTTGATCCAATGTCTTGGTCCATTAAGGAGGTGATCGCACGTCGAACTAGGCAACCGGACTATATAGCTTTAACACTTTCACTTAGCCATAGGATTTTGACGGTGGGGCTACTATGTAGCCCCTTGTACCTTTGCGTGCATCCGAATCCGGGCACGTGTGTACATGACCGATAAACGGTCCTTCGTTAATGCGGAGGAACCCTAAAGGTTCCGATAAGTCTTCGAGTGGTTGAACAGTCTCTCGCTATATCATGACAGTCAGCTTTCGGCTTTCTCTACTGAGGTGCTCATCCGGAATAACCAAGGCACAATCGCAGTAGTTCTCCTTTGGCCGCCTTAGCCGATAAGAATGGAACGTAAGGCGGCAAACCCAGGAGCTAGGCAAACCCAACATTTGACCAAAGACATGATTTGGACCTGATGCATATAAGTCCAAACTCGCGACGCCGGACACTCCCGAAGGTATTCGGACTTTATAACATATACGGGGCTGAGTAACGCCCTTTATTATAAATCATGTATTTCCAGGTACATGCATTAGTCTGTCGTGCCGAAATTGCAATAACGGCAGTATCCTCTATGGGTGTAGTACCCATGGGATGTGTAAGCAACAAGAGACAATAAAGAAGGTTTACACAGGGGCTTAATCTAAAGAGAAACCTTTGAGCGGGGCCCTGCTGCACGTCTGCGCCTTTGTCCCCATTGTGACATGTCCTGGGAGGGTGTCGCACGAATGGTGTCTGTAAAGAGAAAAACTCATGTAGAAGAGTATGACATAAGAGTGCAAAAAATTTACTATCACTAATGGATAGTAAAAGTGTAAGACATTGGCATGTTAATAAGGTCAGGCCGAGAATTGGGCTTTATTAACTATCTATAGCCCCTGGTGTCCTCTATGGGATTACATGTGTGGCGCCTAGACCAGGTTTATCTGGGCTGCCGGACTCGTCTAACCGTGTCCGTGGTCTTAACGACCAGTCATGCTTTATGGTATTAGAGGTCACTTAGAGTCCGGCTGCTGGAGCCGTCGCGCATAAGGAATGCTCTATGTTTTCGTTAAAGGTGATGACGCCACATGGACCAGGCATCTTGAGTTTAAGGTAGGCATAGTGCGGTACGGCGTTGAAGCGGGCGAAGGCCGTTCTCCCAAGCAATGCATTATAACCGCTTCGGCGGGGGGCGATGGTGAAGAGTAGTTCTTTGCTTCTAGAGTTGCCTGGGGAACCGAATGTTACCTCTAGTACAAGGGAGCCCCTGTAGTGGGCTTCAACGCCTGGTATCACCCCTTCAAAGGAGGTGTTACTTTGGCTGATTCTGGATGGGTCTATCCCATCCTGCGGATAGTGTCCTGATATATTAGATTAAAACTATTGCCGCCGTCCATGAGGACGTGAGTGAGATGGTATCCGTCGATTATTGGGTCGAGCACCAAGGCAGCTGATCCTCTGTGCCGGATACTAGTAGGGTAGTCACTGTGATCAAAGGTGATTGGGCAGGCCGACCAATGGTTAAGTTTGGGTGTGATAGGCTCTATAGCATATGCGTCTCTGAGCGCGTGTTTGTGTCGTCTCGTGGGTATGTGAGTCGCTGTTCCTGTGATCAAAGGTGGGAATTTTTTCTGCCAGTGTTCGGCTAGCGAGGCTCATCCTCATCTTCACTAGGTGTTTCCCTTCCCTTATGTTTGGCATTTAATTTGTCGTCCTGCTTAAAGACCCAGCATTCTCTGTGAGTGTGGTTCGCAGATTTTTCGGGGGTGCCATGGATTTGGCACAGTCTGTCCAGGACTTTGTTCAGGCCGGACAGTCCTTCTTTGTTGCCTTTAAGTGGCTTCCTTTGTTGACCGGGTCGAGAGCCCCTGAATCTGGTGTTCACCGTTGTGTTTTCTGGACTTTCTTCCTTGTTTCGACGTTTGTTTTTATTGCACCGTGGATTCCCGTTGCCATCCCTGATTTCGGATGTACTTGGGTCGTTGGTGCCTCTACGGGCCAACTAGCTGTCTTCACCCGTGCAAAAGCGGGTCATAAGTCTTGTTAGGGCTGCCATTGTCCTCGGATTTTCTTAGACGAGGTGTGTGGCGAGCCACTCAACCCGGATACTGTACTTGAAGGCCGCTAGGGCTTCGACATCCGGGTAGTCGACAATTTGATTCTTCTTAGTGAGGAATCTGTTATAAAGCTCACGGGCGGACTCTCCGGGTTGTTGAATATGTGACTTAGATCGTCCGCGTCCGGAGGTCGGACATAGGTCCCTTGAAAATTGGCCCTGAAAGCATCCTCGAGTTCCTCCCAACTTCTGATTGAATTTTCAGGGAGGCTTTTCAACCAGTGCCGAGCTAGTCCCTTCAACTTGAGCGGAAGATATTTGATGGCATGGAGGTCGTCCCCACGAGCCATGTGGATATGCAGGATAAAATCCTCAATCCAGACCCCGGGGTTTATCGTTCCGTCATATGCCTCTATGTTCACAGGTTTAAAACCCTGTGGAAATTCCTAGTCCAGCACCTCTTCGGTGAAGCACAGAGGGTGAGCAGCCCCTCTGTATCTGGACGTGTTGTGGCATGCCGTCGGCTGTTGTTGTGTCCGGTGCTGATTCCGAACTGGTATCCGATCAGTCTGATCGTTTTCGTAACCATAGTCCTACGCCGGGGTGTGTCCTCTAGATCCACAGATGGACCTGGTCGCGCCGGCCTTTTTATCCAGGAGCTCACATAAATTGTGTGCAGCGTCAGTAGCTGCTCTATTGCGGTTACGAAGTGGTTGGTTCGGCCTATTGGCCGTATTGTTCTTCGGTGGAACGGCCTCGTCGTCAAATTCTAGTAGCAGCTTGCGCTTTGGATAGCTCTTTGTTTGGCAATCGTAGCCGTACTTTTCTTCAGTGTCTAGTACTTTATTCCATCTGCGATTGAGCGTTTCCTATGCGACTTTAAGCTTTTGCTTCTGCTTCTTTAGACTTCTTGCAGTGGCCATAAGCCTTCTGTGGAGGTTAAATCGTTCCAAGCGTGTTTCCGGGATGATGAATGCGTCGTCGTCCGGACTGTGCTCCTATCCCGGGGCAGTTTGATGAGCTCGTCCCTCGGGATCACTGTGATCGACGTCTGCTCTGGGCTGTGTTCGGCGTGACCTGGCTCATCCTGCTCCATCGCTGGGTCCATATGGTCATTGTTGCCTTCAGAGTTGACTGGGGTGCTGATCTTTCTATCGCTATTTTTACTGTGACTGGACTTAGAGTGGCGTCTGCATCGTCGTTTTGGCTTTTGTCCAGGGGTTTTATCCTCTGTTCTGTCGCCATCGTCCTCCTTGGGCGTATCCACCATGTATATATCATATGATGAGGTGGCAGTCCAGCACCCCGTGGGTGGTGGTTCTGAATCATCTCCTACGCCGACATCCATACCGTCGGTGTCATCAGAGTCAAAGTCAAGCATGTTGGTTACGTCATCGACAGTGGCTATGCAGTGGGTGGTGGGTGGGCAACGAATTCCCTCGTCGCCTACTTCCCACTCGAGCCAGACATAGTTCGGCCAAGAGTCTCCTGACAAAGAGAGAGATTTTAACGAGTTTAGCATGTCACCAAAGGGCGAGTGCTGAAAGATATCCGCAGCGGTGAACTCCATTGCCGGAGCCCAGCCAGAATCGGCGGGCTCGAGGATGCGCGGTCTGGGACCTACAACCGGACACAAGTCCAGGGGTCCGAAGACACAGGCTTCTTTGGGGATGAAATCTGTGTTCGGCTCTACCGCCAATGAGTGTGCGGCCTCCGGGGTGGGGTCCATCCACCTGTCCTTGGACAACGCAATCTTCCCTGGATTTAGGTCCGGGGCTCCTGCAGGCGATATCCCGAGTATTGTCCGACAGCAGGTCTAAGCCATGCTCATCGTGACTGTTCAGCGCTCCTGGCGTAGGCCCGAATCCGTCGAAGATCAAGTCTCCGCGGATATCGGCCGTGTAGTTCAAGTTTCTGAACCTAACTTGATGGCCAAGGGCGTAGCTGTCGATCTGCTCCAAATGGCCAAGCGAATTGCCCCGCAGTGCGAAGCCACCGAACACGAAGATCTGTCCGGGGGAAAAGTCTCACCCTGGACCGCGTTGTTGTTGATGATTGAAGGATCCATCAAGCCTTGCAGCGACGACACAGAGGAACTCTCAATGAAAGCACCAATGTCGGTGTCAAAACCGGCGGATCTCGGGTAGGGGGTCCCGATCTATGCATCTAAGGCTAATGGTAACAGGAGGCAAGGGACACAATGTTTTACCTAGGTTCGGGACCTCTCGATGGAGGCAAAACCCTACTTCCTGCTTGATTGATCTTGATGATATGAGTATTACAAGAGTTGATCTACCACAAGATCATAGAGGCTAAACCCTAGAAGCTAGCCTATGATGATTATGATTGTTATGATCGTCCCTATACGGACCAAACCCTCCGGTTTATATAGACACCGGAGGGGGCTAGGGTTTACACAGAGTCGGTTACAAAGAAGGAAATCTAATATCCAGATTGCCAAGCTTGTCTTCCATGCAAAGGAGAGTCCCATCCGGACACGGGACGAAGTCTTGAGTCTTGTATCTTCACGGTCCAATAGTCCAGCCAAAGTATATAGTCCGGCTGTCCGGATACCCCCTAATCCAGGAGTCCCTCATCGAGTACATTCATTTGAATATTACATCCTTAGTACATTCATCCGCCACAAGGCGGGCACCCTTAATGACATTGTCATAGTATTGTTCGGGGTGGCGATGCTCCTTGCCCATCAGCGGCCCCTCTATCACCAGCTTCTCGGCGTCCATCTTCCCCCAGTGCACTTTCGCATGGGCCAAGGCCCTGCATGCATCCTCAGTGCAGATGAAGCGCTTAACGACTTCAAGCCGCGGACAGGCATTTACCATCCGTTTGACATGGCCGAAGTAGCTGTTGGGCAAGGGCTCGCCAGGCCACAGCCGGACTATGAAGTCCTCCATGGTCAGTTCGGCCGCCTTGTGAAGTTCGACCAGTTGCTTCAGCTGGTCGCTCAAGGGCATCGGATGTTCGACCCCAATATACTGGGACCAAACCAGCTTATCTGTCGAGCTCCCCTCCTCAGCCTGGTAGAACTCTGCGGCATTAGAGATGCTGCGCAGCAGATCTGCAAATGCTCCTGGAGAGCTCCGAATTCGGGTAAGTAAAAGGAAAGTCTCCTTCACATGCTTGATTTTCATAATGAATGCCTTACCCGCAGCTATCTTCTTGGCCGCCTCAATTTCCTGGAGGGCCTTCTGGGCTTCTACCTTGGCGTCTTGCATGCTCTGACGGGCCTTCGCAAGCTCTGACTCTTGCGTCTTGGAGTCACGCTCCAAGGACTCGAATTTTTTGACGAAATCCTGGAGCTCTTGTTGGACCTCATCAACTCGAGCCTCTTGTTTTTCGTGCTCGGTGCGCTCCCTGGCCGCTTTGCCTTCGGCCTCGGACAGCGCCTTCTTAAGGGCCGCCTCCTCGGTCGTGGCCCATATTAAAATTCATCATGCTTCTATTAGCATCACCGATTTTTTCTTTATATAACATTCAGACAGGGTATCACTTACCTTTGTTCTCCTCTAGCTGCCTCTTCACGAGGACGAGCTCTTCTTCGGCCCGCCCCAGGTTCTACCTCAGTTCGGAGACCTCCGCAGTGGCGGCAGCAGCGGCCAGCAGCGACGCCTGCTCATTCACATAGACATAATATGATTAGACTCCTGGGAATAATATTTGATCCTCGGTTCGGCCTTTCTTTCCAAACACCAAACAGAGCATCAGGGGCTACTGTCTATACTGTGATACTTTCGCATAATTGGAATTACCTACCTCAAAGCCTGTCAGGAGGCTGGTGCAGGTTTCGGTCAATCTGCATTTGGCGGACTGAACCTTCGCAATCACCATACTCATAATAGTACGGTGTCCTTCATCAAGGCAAGTGCTCTGAAGCACTTCCACCAAGTTATCCGATGCCTCTGGATGGACAGAGGTCATCGGCACAGGCGGCTCGCCCCCCTTGGCGAGGGGTTGCCTGCCTGAATCCGGAACCACTGGAGGTTCCGACGCAGTATCCGTCTGGGGGCCAAGCTTGCTGCCACCCCCCTCATCAGAATCCATGGAGATCTTCCCCCCCATGAGCCCGGCATCGAGAGTTTCGCCTTGAGGCGCCTCCAGAACTATCTCTCCCTGGCCCAGTATCCTCTAAGATAACACCTCGGTGTCATCCGCGGGTCAGGGAGTGGAGGTCGACGGGATCGAATAGTTGTTCATCTCCGATGATCTCAAGGACACATCCGAGGAAGATAAGTCGATGTGGGGCTAAAGAAGCCATAAAGCTAAACATGCCAGAAGTATTATGGTATCCAGATACTTATGACTTTGCCAGGGGCTTGTCCCTGGGTAGCCACTCATCGTCGCTGTAAGCGGCTGTGGTGGAATGGTCCGGAGGGAGGGTCCTTCCCTTCTTGTACCATTAGGCCTCCCTAGAAGGGGCGGCCTTCCTTTTATTCTCCCCCTCGATCTAGGGGATAGGGTTTTCCTCTTCCTCCTCCTTGTTGTCGTGGGAGGAGTGCGCCTTGATGTCTTCGGACGATGAGTCCGACACCACCTTGCACCGGAGACTTTTCCTGGTCCCCGTGGCCTTCTTCTTGTCCTTCTTCTCCTGCACCTCATAGGGCGCCGGAAATAGCATCTCCGTCAGGAGATCAGTTGCTGGATCTTCAGGCAACGGAGCCGGACAGTTGATCCACTCCGTTGTCGCCACATAGTCCTGTTAAATCAGTATGATGGCTTAGATTTCACCCACGAATATACTGAGGAAAGGCACATCTGGTGAAATATAGAGTGCTTACCAAATTGGCGTGGCGCTTTGCGCTGAGTCCGCGGTCCTCGATGGTGGGAGGAGTGAAGGAAATATGCCCTAGAGGCAATAATAAAGTTGTTATTTATTTCCTTATTTCATGATAAATGTTTATTATTCATGCTAGAATTGTATTAACCGAAAACATAATACATGTGTGAATACATAGACAAACATAGTGTCACTAGTATGCCTCTACTTGACTAGCTCGTTGAAGCAAAGATGGTTAAGTTTCCTAGCCATAGACATAAGTTGTCATTTGATTAACAAGATCACATCATTAGGAGAATGATGTGATTGACTTGACCCATTCCGTTAGCCTAGCACTTGATCGTTTAGTATGTTGCTATTGCTTTCTTCATGACTTATACATGTTCCTACGACTATGAGATTATGCAACTCCCGTTTACCGGAGGAACACTTTGTGTGCTACCAAACGTCACAACGTAACTGTGTGATTGTAAAGGAGCTCTACAGGTGTCTCCGAAGGTACATGTTGGGTTGGCGCATTTCGAGATTAGGATTTGTCACTCCGATTGTCGGAGAGGTATCTCTGGGCCCTCTCGGTAATGCACATCACTATAAGCCTTGCAAGCAATGTGACTAATGAGTTAGTTGCGAGATGATGTATTATGTAACGAGTAAACAGACTTGCCGGTAACGAGATTGAACTAGGTATTGGATACCGACGATCGAATCTCGGGCATGTAACATGCCGATGACAAAGGGAACAACGTATGTTGTTATGCGGTTTGACCGATAGAGATCTTCGTAGAATATGTGGGAGCCAATATGAGCATCCAGGTTCCGCTATTGGTTATTGACCGAGAATAGTTCTAGGTCATGTCTACATAGTTCTCGAACCCGTAGGGTCCGCACGCTTAACGTTACGATGACAGTTATATTATGAGTTTTGATGTACCGAAGGAGTTCGGAGTCCTGGATGAGATCGGGGACATGACGAGGAGTCTCTAAATGGTCGAGACGTAAAGATCGATATATTGGATGACTATATTCGGAGTTCGAAAAGGTTCCAAGTGATTCGGGTATTTTTCGGAGTACGAGAGAGTTACGGGAATTCGCTAGGGAGTATATGGGCCTTATTGGGCTTTAGGGGAAAGAGAGAGGAGAGGTTGGGCGCCCCTCCCCCCAAGGTCTAGTCCAAATTGGACTAGGGGGAGGGGCTGCGCCCCCTCCTTCCTTCTCTTCTCTTCCCCCTTTCCTTGACTCCTACTCCTACTACTTGGAAGGGGGGAATCCTACTCCCGGTGGGAGTAGGACTCCTCCTTGGTGCGCCCTCCTTGGCCGGCCGGCCCCTCCCCCTTGGCTCCTTTATATACGGGGGCAGGGGGGCACCCCATAACACACAAGTTGATCTTCGTGATCGTTCCTTAGCCGTGTGCGGTGCCCCCCTCCACCATATTCCACCTCGATAATATCGTAGAGGTGCTTAGGCGAAGCCCTGCGTCGTTAGTACAATAAGATCGTCACCACGCCGTCGTGCTGACGGAACTCTCCCTCGACACTCGGCTGGATCGGAGTTCGAGGGACGTCATCGAGCTGAACGTGTGCTAGAACTCGGAGGTGCCGTAGTTTCGGTGCTTGATCGGTCGGGCCGTGAAGACGTACGACTACATCAACAGCGTTGTTCTAACGCTTCCGCTTTCGGTCTACGAGGGTATGTTGACACACTCTCCCCTCTCGTTGCTATGCATCACCATGATCTTGCGTGTGCGTAGGAAATTTTTGAAATTACTACGTTCCCCAACAGTGGCATCCGAGCCTAGGTTTTATGCGTAGATGTCATATGCATGAGTAGAACACAAGTGAGTTGTGGGAGATATAAGTCATCATGCTTACCAGCATGTCATACTTTGGTTCAGCGGTATTGTGAGATGAAGCGGCCCGGACCAACATTACGCGTACGCTTACGCGAGACTGGTTTCACTGTTACGAGCACTCGTGCTTAAAGGTGACTGGCGGGTGTCTCTCTCTCTCACTTTAGTTGAACCGAGTGTGGCTATGCCCGGTCCTTGCGAAGGTTAAAACAGCACCAACTTGACAAACTATCGTTGTGGTTTTGATGCGTAGGTAAGAACGGTTCTTGCTAAGCCCGTAGCAGCCACGTAAAACTTGCAACAACAAAGTAGAGGATGTCTAACTTGTTTTTGCAGGGCATGTTGTGATGTGATATGGTCAAGACGTGATGCTATATTTTATTGTATGAGATGATCATGTTTTGTAACCAAAGTTATCGGCAACTGGTAGGAGCCATATGGTTGTCGCTTTATTGTATGAAATACAAACGCCCTGTAATTGCTTTACTTTATCACTAAGCGGTAGCGATAGTCGTAGAAGCAATAGATGGCGTAATGACAACGATGCTACGATGGAGATCAAGGTGTCGCGCCGGTGACGATGGTGATCACGACGGTGCTTCGGAGATGGAGATCACAAGCATGAGATGATGATGGCCATATCATATCACTTATATTGATTGCATGTGATGTTTATCCTTTATGCATCTTATCTTGCTTTGATTGACGGTAGCATTTTAAGATGATCTCTCACTAAATTATCAAGAAGTGTTCTCCCTGAGTATGCACCATTGCGAAAGTTCTTCGTGCTGAGACACCACGTGATGATCGGGTGTGATAGGCTCTACGTTCAAATACAACGGGTGCAAAACAGTTGCACACGCGGAATACCCAGGTTAAACTTGACGAGCCTAGCATATAACAGATATGGCCTCGGAACACGGAGACCGAAAGGTCGAGCGTGAATCATATAGTAGATATGATCAACATATTGATGTTCACCGTTGAAACTACTCCATCTCACGTGATGATCGGACATGGAGTAGTTGATACGGATCACGTAATCACTTAGAGGATTAGAGGGATGTCTGTCTAAGTGGGAGTTCTTAAGTAATACGATTAATTGAACTTTAATTTATCATGAACTTAGTCCTGGTAGTATTTTGCAAATTATGTTGTAGATCAATAGCTCGCGTTGTTGCTTTCATATGTTTATTTTAATATGTTCCTAGAGATAACTGTGTTGAAAGATGTTAGAAGCAATGATGTGGATTGGATCCGTGATCTGAGGTTTATCCTCATTGCTGCACAGAAGAATTATGTCCTTAATGCACCGCTAGGTGACAGATCTATTGCAGGAGCAGATGCAGACATTATGAACGTTTGGCTAGCTCAATATGATGACTACTTGATAGTTTAGTGCACCATGCTTAACGGCTTAGAATCGGGACTTCAAAGACGTTTTGAACGTCATGGACCATAGGAGATGATCCAGGAATTGAAGTTAATATTTCAAGAAAGTACCCGAGTTGAGAGATATGAAGTCTCCAACAAGTTCTATAGCTAAAAGATGGAGGAGAATCACTCAACTAGTGAGGATGTGCTCAGATTGTCTGGGTACTACAATCGCTTGAATCAAGTGGGAGTTAATCTTCCAGATAAAATAGTGATTGACAGAATTCTCTAGTCACCATCACCAAGTTAGTAGAACTTCGTGATGAACTATAATATGCAAGGGATGACGAAAGTGATTCCCAAGCTCTTAGTGATGCTGAAATCGACGAAGGTAGAAATCAAGAAAAACATCAAGTGTTGATGGTTAACAAGACCACTAGTTTCTAGAAAAGGGCAAAGGGAAAGAAAGGGAACTTCAAGTAGAATGACAAGCAAGTTTTCACTCCCACAAAGAAGCCCAAAGCTGAACCAAAGCCTGAAACTGAGTGCTTACACTGCAAAGGAAATGGTCACTAGAAGCGGAAATGCCCTGAATATTTGGTAGATAAAAAGGATGGCAAAGTTAACAAGGGTATAGTTAATATACAGAATTGATGTGTGCCTTACTAGTGTTTATAGTAGCCGCTGAGTATTTGATACTTGTTCAGTTGCTAACATTAGTAACTTGAAACAGGAGTAACATAATAAACAGATACTAGTTGAGGGGAAGTGACAATGAGTGCTGGAAGTAGTTCGAAGATTGATATGATCATCATCACACACTCCCTATACTTTCGGGATTAGTGTTAAACCTAAATAAATGTTATTTAGCGTTTGCGTTGAGCATAAATATGATTTGATCATGTTTATTGCGATACGGTTATTGATTTGAAGTTAAAGAATAATTGTTATTCTGTTTACATGAATAAGACCTTCGATGGTTATACACCCAATGAAAATAGTTTGTTGGATCTCCATCGTAGTGATACACATATTCATAATATTGATGCCAAAAGATGCGAAGTTAATAATGATAGTGCAACTTATTTGTGGCACTGCCGTTTGGGTCATATCGGTGTAAAGTGCATGAAGAAACTCCATAAAGATGGATTTTCGGAATCACTTGGTTATGAATCATTTGATGCTTGCGAACCGTGCCTTTTGGGCAAGATGACTAAAACTCCGTTCTCCGGAACAATGGAACAAGCTACTGACTTATTGGAAATAATACATACCGATGTATGCGATCCAATGAGTGTTGACGCTCGTGGCAGTATCGTTATTTTCTGACCTTCACAAGATGATTTGAGCAGATATGGGTATATCTACTTGATGAAACATAAGTCTGAAATAGTTGAAAGGTTCAAAGAATTTCAGAGTGAAGTGGAAAAATCATCATAACAAGAAAATAAAGTTTCTGCGATCTAATCACGGAGACGAATATTTGAGTTACGAGTTTGGTCTTCAATTAAAACAATGTGGAATAGTTTCACAGCTCACGCCACCTGGAACACCACAACATTATGGTGTGTCCGAACGTCGTAACCGCACTTTATTGGATATGGTGCGATCTATGATGTCTCTTACTGATTTACCATTATCATTTTGGAGTTATGCATTAGAGACAGCTGCATTCACGTTAAAAGGGCACCATCTAAAACCGTTGAGACAACACCATATGAACTGTGGTTTAGCAAGAAACCCAAGTTGTCGTTTCTTAAAGTTTGGGGCTGCGATGCTTATGTGAAAAAGTTTCATCCTGATAAGCTTGAACCCAAATCAGAGAAGTGCGTCTTCATAGAATACCCAAACGAAACTGTTGGGTACACCTTTTATCACAGATCCGAAGGCAAGATATTCGTTGCTAAAAATGGATCCTTTCTAGAGAAGGAGTTTCTCTTGAAAGAAGTGAGTGGGAGGAAAGTAGAACTTAATAAGGTAATTGTACCTTCTCACGAATTGGAAAGTAGTGTATCACAGAAATCAGTTCCAGTGATTCCTACACCGATTAGTGAGGAAGTTAATGATGATGATCATGCAACTTCAGATTAAGTTACTACAAAACCTTGTAGGTCTTCCAGGGTAAGATCCGCACCAGAGTGGTACGGTAATCCTGTTCTAGAAGTTATGTTACTAGACCATGACGAACCTACGAACTATGAAGAAGCGATGGTGAGCCCAGATTCCGCAAAATGGCTTGAGGCCATGAGATCTGAGATGAGATTCATGTATGAAAACAAAGTATGGACTTTGATTGACTTGCCCAATGATCGGCGAGACATTGAAATTAAATGGATCTTCAAGAGGAAGACGGACGCTGATAGTGTTACTATCTACAAAGCTAGAATTGTCGCAAAAGGTTTTCGACAAGTTCAAGGTGTTGACTACGATGAGAGTTTCTCACTCGTATCTATGCTTAAGTCTGTCCGAATCATGTTAGCAATTGCCGCATTTTATGAAATCTGGCAAATGGATATACAAAACTACATTCCTTAATGGATTTATTAAAGAAGAGTTGTATATGATGCAACAAGAGGTTTTGTCGATCCTAAAGGTGCTAACAAAATGTGCAAGCTCCAGCGATCCATCTATGGACTGGTGCAAGCATCTCGGAGTTGGAATATATGCTTGATGAGTTGATCAAAGCATATGGTTTTATACAGACTTTTGGAGAAGCCTGTATTTACAAGAAAGTGAGTGGGAGCTCTGTAGCACTTCTAATATTATATGTGGATGACATATTGTTGATTGGAAATGATATAGAAATTCTGGATAGCATGAAAGGATACTTGAATAAGAGTTTTTTAAAGCAAGACCTCGGTGAAGCTGCTTACACATTGAGCATCAAGATCTATATAGATAGATCATGACGCTTTATAAGATTTTTCAATGAGTACATACCTTGATAAATTTTTTGAAATAGTTCAAAATGGAACAGTCAAAGAAGGAGTTCTTGCCTGTGTTGCAAGGTGTGAAGTTGAGTAAGACTCAAGACCCGACCATGGCAGAAAATAGAAAGAGAACGAAAAAGTCATTCCCTATGCCTTAGTCATAGGTTCTATAAAGTATGCTATGCTATGAACCAGACATATTGTATACCTTGCTCTGAGTTTGGCGGAGGAATACAATTTTGATCTAATAGTAGATCACTGGACAGCGGTCAAGAATATCCTTAGTGAGGACTAAGGAGATGTTTCTCGATTATGGAGGTGATAAAAGAGTTCGTTGTAAAAGTTACATCGGTGCAAACTTTTACACTGATCCAGATAACTCTAATTCTCAATCTGGATACATATTGAAAGTGGGAGCGATTAGCTAGAGTAGCTCCGTACAGAGCATTGTAGACATAGAATATTTTGCAAAATACATACGGCTCTGAATGTGACAGACCCGTTGACTAAACTTCTCTCACGAGCAAAACATGATCACACCTTAGTACTCTTTGGGTGTTAATCACATAGCGATGTGAACTAGATTATTGACTCTAGTAAACCCTTTGGCTGTTGATCACATGACGATGTGAACTATGGATGTTAATCATATACAGATATGAATATTGGTGTTAAATCACATGGCGATGTGAACTAGAGTATTGACTCTAGTGCAAGTCGAAGACTGAAGGAAATATGCAATAGAGGCAATAATAAAGTTATTATTTATTTTCTTATTTCATGATAAATGTTTATTATTCATGCTAGAATTGTATTAACTGGAAACATAATACATGTGTGAATACATAGACAAACATAGTGTCACTAGTATGCCTCTACTTGACTAGCTCGTTGAATTAAAGATGGTTAAGTTTCCTAGCCATAGACATAAGTTGTCATTTGATTAACGGAATCACATCATTAGGAGAATGATGTGATTGACTTGACCCATTCCGTTAGCCTAGCACTTGATCATTTAGTATGTTGCTATTGCTTTCTTCATGACTTATACATGTTCCTATGACTATGAGATTATGCAACTTCCATTTACCGGTGGAACACTTTGTGTGCTACCAAACGTCACAACGTAACTGTGTGATTATAAAGGAGCTCTACAGGTGTCTCCGAAGGTACATGTTGGGTTGGCATATTTCGAGATTAGGATTTTTCACTCCGATTGTCGGAGAGGTATCTCTGGGCCCTCTCGGTAATGCACATCACTATAAGCCTTGCAAGCAATGTGACTAATGAGTTAGTTACGAGATGATGTATTACGTAACGAGTAAAGAAACTTGCCGGTAATGAGATTGAACTAGGTATTGAATACCGACGATCGAATCTCGGGCAAGTAACATGTCGATGACAAAGGGAACAACGTATGTTGTTATGCGGTTTGACCGATAAAGATCTTCGTAGAATATGTGGGAGCCAATATGAGCATCCAGGTTCCGCTATTGGTTATTGACCGAGAATAGTTCTAGGGCATGTCTACATAGTTCTCGAACCCGTAGGGTTCGAACGCTTAACGTTACGATGATAGTTATATTATGAGTTTATGAGTTTTGATGTACCGAAGGAGTTCGGAGTCCCGGATGAGATCGGGGACATGACGAGGAGTCTCGAAATGGTCGAGACGTAAAGATCGATATATTGGACGACTATATTCGGAGTTCGGAAAGGTTCCGAGTGATTCGGGTATTTTTGGAGTACCGGAGAGTTACGGGAATTCGTCGGGGAGTATATGGGCCTTATTGGGCTTTAGGGGAAAGAGAGAGGAGAGGTTGGGCGCCCCCCCCCCCCCAAGGCCTAGTCCGAATTGGACTAGGGGGAGGGGCTGCGCCCCCTCCTTCCTTCTCTTCTCTTCCCCCTTTCCTTGACTCCTACTCCTACTACTTGGAAGGGGGGGAATCCTACTCCCGGTGGGAGTAGGACTCCTCCTTGGCACGCCCTCCTTGGCCGGCCGCCCCCTCCCCCTTGGCTCCTTTATATACGGGGGAAGGCGGGCACCCCATAACACACAAGTTGATCTTCGTGATCGTTCCTTAGCCGTGTGCGGTGCCCCCCTCCACCATATTCCACCTCGATAATATCGTAGCGGTGCTTAGGCAAAGCCCTGCGTCGGTAGTACATCAAGATCGTCACCACGCCGTCGTGCTGACGGAACTCTCCCTCGACACTCGGCTGGATCGGAGTTCGAGGGACGTCATCGAGCTGAACGTGTGCTAGAACTCGGAGGTGCCATAGTTTCGGTGCTTGATCGGTCGGGCCGTGAAGACGTACGACTACATCAACCGCGTTGTTCTAATGCTTCCACTTTCAGTCTACGAGGGTACATGGACACACTCTCCCCTCTCGTTGCTATGCATCACCATGATCTTGTGTGTGCGTAGGAAATTTTTGAAATTACTACGTTCCCCAACAAGGAGGTACTTTGTGGCCTTGACCAACACCTTCCAGATGTCTTTGTGCCTCGTGTCGAAGAGCTCTCGCAGCGTCTGGTGTATGGCCGAATCGAACTCCCATAGGTTGAATGGTCGTCTTTGACATGGGAGGATCCGGCGAAAGAGCATGATCTGGACCACGTTGACTAGCTTGATCTTCTTGCTTATCATATTTTTTTACGTAGTTGTGGAGTCCGGTCAGCTCCGCGGGCGCACCCCAGGATAAGCCCTTCTTCTTCCAGGAGGTGAGCCACATGGGGATGCCAGATCGGAATTCAAGGGCCACCACCCAGTTGGCGTCGCGCGGCTCGGTGATGTAGAACCACCCCGACTGCCACCCCTTTATGGTCTCCACATAGGAGCCCTCGAGCCAGGTGACCTTGGGCATCCTTCCAACCATAGCGCCTCCGCACTCTGCTTGCTGGCCAACCACTATCTTCGGCTTCATGTTGAAGATCTTCAGCCACAGGCCAAAGTGCGGCTTGATGCGGAGGAAGGCCTCGCACACGACGATAAACGCCGAGATGTTGAGGATGAAATTAGGGGCCAGACCATGAAAATCTAACCCATAGTAAAACATGAGCCCGCAGAAAAATGGGTGGAGGGGGAATCCCAGTCCGCGGACGAAGTGGGCAAGGAACACAACCCTCTCATGGGGTTGCGGAGTCGAAACAATCTGCCCTGCATTTGGGAGCCGGTGCGCGATGTCTGCGGCCAAGTATCCGGCCTCCCGGAGCTTCGTAATGTCCTCCTCCATGACAGAGGAGGCCATCCACTTGCCTCCTGCTCTGGAAATGTTTGGAATGGCTGTACGGAGAAGGTGAGAACTGGGGTGCTGGAGCTCGAACGTGCGAGAATGGATGAACGGAGGAAGAAGAAGGCGTGGGTGAAAAAGGAGAATCCCTATCTCTTTATAAAGGTGGTAGAAACTGTGCGCCTCCCCACTCACCCGTTAAAATCGCTTATTCCCCGAGCGCCACGATTGATGGCGCGGTTGGGTTACTCATGCCCGTATTGATGAGAATCCCGCGATAAGGGGACATGATCTCTGCTTTGACAAGACGTGCCAATAAAACCGCCTCGCAGTACGTATAGTGGCTGGTTGCGTAAAACGGTTCGAATCATGACCGGACCGTGGCGTAATGTCATGCTACAAAAAGATGTCAGTGGATTAGATTTGTGGAATATTGTACTCTCTATGCTGGTATGTGGGATTTGTTTTGCAGAGCCGGACACGATTCTCGTGTTCAAAATCTTCTATGGAGTATTCGGAGAAGGAACCCGCCTTGCAATGCCGAAGACAATCTGCGCGCCGGACTCATCGTCATTAAAGCCTGGTTCAGGGGCTACTGAGGGAGTCTTGGATTAAGGGGTCCTCGGACGGCCGGACTATATACTTTGGCCGGACTGTTGGAATATGAAGATACAAGATTGAAGACTTCGTCCCGTGTCCGGATGGGACTCTCCTTTGCGTGGAAGGCAAGCTTGGCAATTCGGAAATGTAGATCTCCTTCTCTGTAACCGACTCTATGTAAACCTAGCCCCCTCCGATGTCTATATAAATCGGAGGATTTAGTCCGTAGGATAAGAACAATCATAATCATAGGCTAGCTTCTAGGGTTTAGCCTCTACGATCTCGTGGTAGATCTACTCTTGTAATACTCATATCATCAAGATCAATCAAGCAGGAAGTAGGGTATTACCTGCATCGAGAGGGCCCGAACCTGGGTAAAACATCATGTCCCCTGCCTCCTGTTACCATTAGCCTTAGACGTATAGTTCGGGACCCCCTACCCAAGATCCGCCGGTTTTGACACCGACACCGGGCATAGCCACACTCGATTCAACTAAAGTTGGAGAAATAGATACTCACTAGCCACCTATGTGTGAAGCACGTCAGTAGAACCAGACTCGCGTAAGCGTACGCATAATGTTGGTCTGGGCCGCTTCATCCAACAATACCGCCGAATCAAAGTGTGACAAACTGGTAAGCAGTATGACTATTATCGCCCACAACTCTTTGTGTTCTACTCGTGCATATAACATCTACCATAGACTTGGCTCGGATGCCACTGTAGGGGAACACAGTAATTTCAAAAAAAAAATCCTACGATCACGCAAGGTTTATCTCTAGGTGATGCATAGAAACGAGAGGGGAGAGTGTTGTCTACGTACCCTCGTAGACCGAAAGCAGAAGCATTATGACAACGCGGTTGATGTAGTCGTACCTCTTCACGATCCGACTGATCCTAGCACCGAAGGTACGGCACCTCCGCGATCTGCACACGTTTATCTCGGTAACGTCCCACAAACTCTAGATCCATCTGCGGTCGAGCGAGAGTTTCGTCGGCACAACAGCATGGTGACGGTGATGATGAAGTTACCAGCGCAGTGCTTTGCCTAAGCACTATGATGATATGACCGAGGTGGAAATCTGTGGAGGGGGGCACCACACACGGCTAAACAATCAACTTGTGTGTTCTAGGGTGCCCCCTACCCCCGTACATAAAGGAGCAAGGGGGGAGGCCGTTTGACCCTCCTAGGGCATGCCAAGAGAGGGGAAACCAACAAGGACTTCAAGTCCTAGTAGGTTTCCACCTAAGGAAGAGGGCGAAGGAGGAAGGAAGAGGGGGAAGGGAAGGAAAGGGGGGGCGCTGCCCCCCTTCCCTTGTCCTATTCAGACTCAAGGGGGGCATGGCCAGCCCCTCGTGGCCCTTCCTCTTCTCCCACTAAGGCCCATCTAGGCCCATAGTTCCCCCGGGGGTTCCGGTAACCCTCCGACACTCCTACTTTACCTGAAACTTCTCCGAAACACTTCTGGTGTCCGAACATAGCCATCCAATATATCAATCTTTATGTCTAGCCCATTTCAAGACTCCTCGTCATGTACGCGATCACATCCGGTACACCGAACAATCTTCGGTACATCATATCACATAAACTCATAATACCAATCGTCATCGAACGTTAAGCGTGCGGACCCAACGGGTTCGAGAACTATGTCAACATGAACGAGACTCACTTCTGGCCAATAACCAATAGCGGAACCTGGATGCTCATATTGGTCCCTACATATTCTGTGAAGATCTTTTATCGGTCCAACCGCATAACAACATACGTTGTTCCCTTTGTCATCGGTATGTTTACTTGCCCGAGATTCGATCGTCGGTATCTCAATACCTAGTTCAATCTCGTTACCGGCAAGTCTCTTTACTCGTTCCATAATACTTCATCCCGCAACTAACTCATTAGTCACAATGCTTTCAAGGTTTATAGTGATGCGTATTACCGAGAGGGCCCAGAGATACCTCTCCAAAACATGGAGTGACAAATCCTAATCTTGATATATGCCAACCCAACAAACACCTTCGGAGACACCTGTAGAGCACCTTTATAATCACCCATTTACGTTGTGACATTTGGTAGCACACAAAGTGTTCTTCCGGTATTCGGGAGTTACATAATCTCATAGTCTGAGGAACTTGTATCAGTCATGAAGAAAGTACTAGCAATGAAACCGACACGATCATAATGCTAAGCTAACGGATGGGTCATGTCCATCACATCATTCTCCTAATGATGTGACCCCGTTCATCAAATGACAACACATGTCTATGGTTAGGAAACATAACCATCTTTGATTAACGAGCTAGTCAAATAGAGGCATACTAGGGACTATTTGTTTTGTCTATGTATTCACACATGTACTAAGTTTCCGGTTAATACAATTCTAGCATGGATAATCAACATTTATCATGAATTAAGGAAATAAATGATAACTTTATTATTGGCTCTAGAGCATATTTCCTTCATTAGCTTCACATCTCCGTATCGGAGGTCGCTTTATGATGCGACCCCGTCTTCGGAGAAGAGGGAGTACAAGGGGAGGTCCGATATTCATGGCGTAGGATCGATAAACGGATGGGATAACTAGCTGCAAGCAGCCAAAAAATGGAAAATAAGAGATTATGACCCGACGAGGAGGAGGCTCACCGAAGCTTGCAATCCGAATATTCCCCGATCCACAACCCGCAATACTACCCCACACAACCACGCTCAAGTCGTGGAGCTCGGGATAGGTGCAATCCGCAAGGGAGACCACGAACTCTAATCCACACAACACGAATTAGGAGCAATTTCTCAAGGAATCACAAGAATAAGGGTAACAAGAGCTCTCCAATCTCAGGAGGAGTCTATGTCTTTGGTCTTTGATAGAAATGGCAAAAGTCCCCAACGAAGGGAAGAGCTAGCTTATTTATAATCGGGACAACCCCCTGGATAGGTGTGAAAAAGAACTAGCTTCTGGAACCAGCTTATGTGTGAAAGGGAACCAGCTTTGTTTGACTAAATGGCTTCAAAACTTAATGAGGTAGCTTCTGGAATACTCTCGTTGGAGGTGGTTAGCAGTTCCCGACCAAACGTTGTTCACTGGAGTCGAACAATGTTTCCTTTAGCAGCAAACTCGATTTTTGGGAACCTTTCGCAAGTTGGAATATGCAAACTCGTACAAAACATTGTTTCATCAGAATCGGAACAATGTTTCTTCAGCAGACAACTCATTCTTCATGAATTCCTAACTTTGTTCCTTCGTCATAAAACATTGTTTTGCACAGACTGAAATGTGTTTGGCCTTCTTCGATATCGCACCTGAGTTCAACTAACCACAAAGGAGGTGAAGGCACAACCATGTTTTCAAGGTCAAATGATATACTTAAGTTAGTGTTCATGTGATCATGTATTTGCATTGCGCGGCTTCTTGTGATTAGACCATTGATGATTGGTGGTGTGTTGCCCATGGTTGGGATGTCCTCATCACTTTGTCCTTACCTGATCACCACCATTCACGTCATACTAATCCAGGCGGTGCGGTGTCAACTAGAACAACCCCTCGACATCATCATCTTCATTTTCTTCCGCGACCTAGGCACCGTCCCTACCATTTTCTAGTTTGCCTTCCTTCCTGCTTGATGGCTCTACCAAACACACCTCATACTCTACTATGACACCCTTCAAAGTGGCGGTATATTAACCAATTTTTAAATTTCTGCAAGACAAAAATAAATTGGATTCTTTTTAACAGGAAAGAGAAAGGCAAAGGAAAAGGGAAGGCTCGAACACCAGCTTCTTCCTGGTCTTGTTTACCCGCTTCGTATATTGTTTAATCATTTTCTCAATGTTCTCCTTTGCTTGGGCGTGAAGTTTCTTGACGAAATCAGCACGCTTACTTGCATCAAGGCTGGTTCGTTCCTGCAGTGGCAAAGGCAAAAGATCAATGGGAGCAATAGGTTTGAAACCATAAACAAGTTCAAATGAGCAAAATTTAGTGGTCGAATGTACCACCCTGTTATACGTAAACTCCACATGAGGTAGGCACTCTTCCCACATCTTCAAATTCTTCTTGAGGACTGCTCATAGCATCATGGACAATGTTCGGTTGACAACTCCAGTCTGTCCATCGGTTTGTGGGTGGCATGTCATGGAAAATAGGAGCTTGGTGCCAAGTTTTCCCCACAAGGTCTTCCATAAGTAGCTCAGCAATTTGGTGTCACGGTCTGACACAATCGTGCGTGGTACTCCATGTAGCCGCACAACTTCCCTGAAAAATAGATCAGCAATGTGTGAAGCATCATCGCTCTTATGACAAGGGAAAAAATGTGCCATTTTTCTAAAATGATCAACTACCACAAACACCGAGTCGCCCCCCTCTTAGTCCGTGGTAAACCAAGAACAAAAACCATAGAAATATCTTCCCACGGAGTATTCAGAATAGATAGAGGGGTATATAAACCATGAGGATTCAAGCGGGACTTAGCTTTGTGACAAATCTCGCATCTCATCACGTAGCATTCCACATCACGTCTCATGCGCGGCCAAAAGAAGTGATCAACGAGCACACTCTCAATTTTCTTGGCCCCAAAATGTCCCATGAAGCCACCAGCGTGAGCCTCCTGCAAGAGCAACAAACGAACAGAACAATCTGGGATGCACAATTTGTTAGCTCGAAATAGAAATCCATAATGCAAATGAATCTTCTCCCGTCCCTTTCCCTTGTTGCACTTTGAAAATGGTTCAGAAAAGTATGAGTCGTTAGCATACAATTCTTTGATGCTTTCTAAGCCAAAGATTTTAACATCAAGTTGGGAAAGTAAAATGTGACGCCTAGACAATGTGTCGGCAACAACATTATCCTTCCCTTTCTTGTACTTGACAATATAAGGAAAAGACTCCATTTTGCATGTCTACGGTTCAGTTTTAGTTGGCCCTTTAGATGTTTTAAAGATTCATGGTCATAATGTATTACAAACTCTTTTGGCCACAAGTAATGCTGTCATGTTTCCAAAGATCGAACAAGTGCATACAATTCTTTGTCATAGACAGAATAATTAAGAGTTGGACCATTAAGCTTCTCACTAAAATAGGCGATGGGTTTACCTTCTTGCATTAGTACTCCACCAATGCCAACACCACTTGCATCACATTCAATCTCAAATGTCTTACCAAAATCAGGAAGTGAAAGCAATGGGGCTGATGTCAATCTCATCTTCAATTCTTGGAAGGACTTGTCTTGGGCATCACCCCATTGGAATGGAGTGTATTTCTTCGTTAACTCATTCATTGGTGCGGCAATGGTGCTGAAATCCTTCACGAACCGGCGGTAGAAACCTGCAAGTCCAAGGAAGCTATGTACTTGGCTCACATTTTGTGGAGGCACCCACTCACGAATAGCCTTGATCTTCTCTTAATCGACCTCCACACCTTTTGCTGAAACAACAAAGCCAAGAAACACAACCTTATTTGTGCAAAATGTGCACTTTTCCACATTAGTATACAAATTTTCCCCCCGTAGGATAGCAAGCACACATTTTATATGTACAACATGATCCTCCAAAGTTTTGCTATAAATCAATATGTCATCAAAGTAAACCACGAAAAACTTGCCAATGAAGGATCTAAGCACATGATTCAACAAACTCATGAAAGTCCTAGGTGCATTTGTTAATCCAAAAGGCATAACCAACCATTCATACAAGCCAAATTGTGTCTTAAATGCAGTTTTCCATTCGTCACCCTCTTTCATTCTTATTTGGTGGTAACTACTTCGCAAATCAATTTTGGAAAATATGGTGGAGCCACAAAGTTCATCAAGCATGTCATCGAGCTTAGGAAGAGGGTGCCGATATCTCACAGTTATGTTGTTAACGGATCTACAATCAGTGCACATGCACATGGTACCATCTTTCTTTGGAACTAAAAGTATGGGAATAGCACAAGGAGAAAGACTTTCCCTTAGATACCCTCTGTTAAGATCTTCTACTTGCCTCTGAATTTCCTTCGTTTCCTCTAGGTTTGCTCGATATGGTGGCCAGTTTGGTAGTGGGGCACCCAGAACCAAGTCAATTTGGTGCTCAATGCCCCGCTTCGGTGGCAAACCAGATGGTACCTCCTTGGGAAACACATCCTCATACTCCTTCAAAAGATCAAGAACAACACTAGGAAGAGTTTAGGGTAAGTCGTTAGCAGCCAATAAAGTTTCCTAGTATAGGAGTACTCAGAATGGAGTATTTGGTTCTCTCAATTGCCGCATATCCCCTTTCCTAGCTATAATAACTAATCCCTCTTTTTCCTGCGGCTTGGTCATATTTGGTTATGGAGCTTTTGGCTGTGGAAACACTCCCTCACTATGTTGGTGGCTCACTCGTTGTGTATGATCACTCTCTCCCTTTTTCTTTCCTTTTCTTTTCATCTCATCAAGATAGACTTCGTCGGGTGTCATGGGCAGCCAAGTGAACTTTTCACCTCTATGGACAAAACATAAGCGATTCGCACGCCCCCTGATTTGCACATCACGGTCATGCAACCACGGTCGTCCAAGAAGCAAGTGACAAGTGTGCATCGGCACCACATCAAACTCAACATCATCTTGATATGTCCCTACTGAAATTGGTATTCACACGCTGCTAATCACCTTAATTGCACCACAATCATTCAGCCATTGCATGCGGTATGGATGTGGGTGACGTTTTGTTTGCAATTGAAGCTTCTCGACCATCTCCGTGCTTGCAATATTGTTGCAGCTGCCACTATCAACAATCACTCGACATATCTTTGAGTTGATAAGGCAACGGGTGTGGAAAAGATTATGCTGCTGCCCCTTTTCCTCCTCCACAACCTGGGCGTTGAGTGAACGACATACAACCAAAGCTTCTCCATCAAGTTCCTCATGACATAAAATAGTTCCTCCTACTTGCCAACCTTGCTCCTCTTCCACTTCATCATTGCCACCTTCTGGGTCACTTTCAGACTCCCATTCACCTCGTTCATTGATAATCATGGTTATTTTGCTTGGACATTCCAAAGAAATATGACATCTTACTTTGCACTTGTGGCATTGAATGTTGCTGCTGTGTGTAGAACTCTTTTCTGGAGGTGGAGCTGAGTATACTCCTACTATAGCTGATGACCTCTTATCTTTATTGCGAATAGCAAGTGAGGAAGTCGTCGAGGCATGTGGGTGTCTAGGTGGTGCACTCTCAAACTGAGAACCATATGGTTGTTGTGCTCGCTGCCATGAGCATGTGGTGGTGCGGCCTTGGAAGGTACGAGTATGACCATTACGCATATTCTTCTGCTCAACTCTTATAGCTTGATGTACCACATCTTTTAAATGTATCATAAGGAAACATCTCCAGAAAATCTGATATTTAATCATTTAGGCCATGTAAAAATCTCGCCATCTTTGCCTCATCACTTTCATGGGTTCTTGTCCGAATTAGCAGCACCTCCATCTCTTTATAGTACTCCTCAACAGTGCGAGAACGTTGAGTGAGCCCATGCAACCGCTTGTACACTTGTCTCTCATAGTATGATGGAACAAAATGGCGCCTCATGACTTCCTTCATCAAAGTCTAGCTACGGATATGATTATTGCCTGACATCAACCGATCGTCTTGCAGTTGATTCCACCATGTAAGATCATAACCAGAGAACTCCATAACAGCAAGATCAACTCTCTTGGCTTCAGAAAAACCATGGATGCGAAAGATTTGATCACACTTCTCTTCCCAATCAATATATGCATCCGGGTCCTCTTTTCCCGTGAATGATGGCACATGTAGCTTCACTCTCGCTTGGTTTTCACGGTCATCCTGATCACGAAGGTCGTAGTGATGACCATTGCGACCAAAAACAGCCCACGGCGAGGCGGGGACTAGGGTTCATAGTCCCCCATGCCTTCATCTTCGTTAGTGATGACCCATAAGTATAGGGGATCTATCGTAGTCCTTTCAATAAGTAAGAGTGTCAAACCCAACGAGGAGCAGAAGGAAATGATAAGCGGTTTTCAGCAAGGTATTCTCTGCAAGTACTGAAATAAGTGGTAACAGATAGTTTTGCGATAAGATAAATTGTAACGAGCAACAAGTAATAAAAGTAAATAAGGTGCAGAAAGGTGTCCCAATCCTTTTTGTAGCAAAGGACAAGCCTGGACAAACTCTTATGATAGGAAAAGCGCTCCCGATGACACATGGGAATATCGTCAAGCTAGTTTTCATCACACTCATATGATTCGCGTTCGGTACTTTGATAACTTGATATGTAGGTGGACCGGTGCTTGGGTACTGCCCTTACTTGGAAAAGCATCCCACTTATGATTAACCTCTATTGCAAGCATCCGCAACTACAACAAAAGTATTAAGGTAAACCTAACCATAGCATGAAACATGTGGATCCAAATCAGTCCCTTACGAAGCAACGCATAAACTAGGGTTTAAGCTTCTGTCACTCTAGCAACCCATCATATACTTATTACTTCCCAATGCCTTCCTCTAGGCCCGAATAATGGTGAAGTGTTATGTAGTTGACATTCACATAACACCACTAGAGGTTAGACAACATACATCTCATCAAAATATCAAACGAATACCAAATTCACATGACTACTAATAGCAAGACTTCTCCCTTGTCCTCAGGAACAAACGTAATTACTCACAAAGCATATTCGTGTTCATAATCAGAGGGGTAATAATATGCATAAAGGATCTGAACATATGGTCTTCCACCAAATAAACCAACTAGCATCAACTACAAAGAGTAATCAACACTACTAGCAACCTACTAGCACCAATCCCGGACTTGGAGACAAGAATTGGATACAAGAGATGAACTAGGGTTTGAAGATGAGATGGTGCTGATGAAGATGTTGATGGAGATCCCTCTCCCGATGAGAGGAGCATTGGTGATGACGATGGTGATGATTTTCCCCTCCCGGAGGGAAGTGTCCCTGGCAGAAGAGCTCTGCCAGAGCCCTAGATTGGTTCCGCCAAGGTTCCGCCTCGTGGCGGCGGAGTCTCGCCCCGAAAGGTTCTCTCTGATTTTTTTCTCATCGAAAGACTTCATATAGGAGAAGATGGGCGTCGGAGAGCCACCAGTGGGCCCACAAGGTAGGGGGCACGCCTAGGGGGGCGCGCCCCCCATCCTCGTGAGCAGGGTGTGGGCCCCCTGGCCTTCATCTTTGGCGACGATTTTTCTTTATTTATTTCAAGGAATTCCGTGGAGTTTCAGGACTTTCGGAGTTGCGTAGAATAGGCCTCCAATATTTGCTCCTTTTCCAGCCCAGAATTCCATCTATCGGCATTCTCCCTCTTCATGTAAACCTTGTAAAATAAGAGAGAATAGCCATAAGTATCGTGACATAACGTGAAATAACAGCCCATAATGCAATAAATATTATCATAAAAGCATGATGCAAAATGGACGTATCAACTCCCCCAAGCTTAGACCTCGCTTGTCCTCAAGCGAAAAGCCAATAACAATAAATATGTCCTCATGTTTAGAGGTAGAGGCGTCGATAAAAACAAAATACGGACATGAAGGCATCATTATTATTTCATAATAGCAACATAAATAGATTTTGTGTATGATTACTCATGTTCAAGTAATGACCCGTTCACAAAGCCAAAGCATGAATCAGAAACATTATTGGGCACTAACAATTATAATCTCAGTCATTGAAGCAATTGCAATTTATCATAACATCGGAAAGAGTCTATGTCAGAGCTTAAAAGCAAGTCCACATACTCAACTATCATTTAGTCCTTCATAATTGCTAGCACTCACGCGATACTTGTGGTTACGGAGTTTTAATCGGACACAGAGAAAGATAGGGGCTTATAGTTTTGCCCCACAACCTTTTACCTCAAGGGTAATGTCAACAATAATAATCCATGCTCCCCCACATCCAATTAGATATGTATATCATACTCTTTCCAACATGCTGAGCTTGCCAAAGGATAAAAAGAAAAAGGAAAGGTGAGGATCACCGTGACTCTTGTAAGGTAGAGGATAATAATAAAAGATAGGCCCTTCACAAAGGGAAGCAGAGGTTGTCATGCGCGTTTAGGGTTGATGCACAAAATCTTAATGCACAAGAACGTCACTTTATATTGCCCCTTGCATGTGAACCTTTATTATGCAGTCCGTCGCTTTTATTGCATCCACAACAAGTTCGTACAAAGCTTATTTCTCTACAATAATAAGTCATGCATATTTAGAGAGCAATTTTTATTGCTTGCACCGATGACAACTTACTTGAAGGATCTTACTCAATCCATAGGTAGATATGGTGGACTCTCATGGCAAAACTGGTTTAAGGGTGTTTGGAAGCACAAGTAGTATTTCTACTTGGTGCTAAGAATTTGGCTAGCATGAGGGGGAAAGGCAAGCTCAACACGGTAGAGGATCCATGACAACATACTTTATCTCGAATGTAAGAAAACATAACTCATTATGTTGTCTTCCTTGTCCAACCTCAACTCTTTAGCACGTCATATTTTAATGAGTGCTCCGAACCATAAAAGATGTCAATGATAATATATCTATATGTGAAACCTCTCTTTCCTTATTACTTCCTATTAATTGCAACGATGACCAAAGCTATATTTGCCAACTCCCAACAACTTTTAATCATCATACTCTTTCTATGTGAAGTCATTACTTTCACTAAGATCAATATGAGCTCCTTGATTCTTTTTATTCTTTTCTTCTACTTACCCAAGATCATGGCTAAACAAGCCCTTGACTCAACACTAATCTTTATTATAAAGATCACAGACTCGATTACAAAGAAGGATCATAAAGCAAAACTCAAAACTAAATCATGCCACGACTTTATTCTACTAAATCAAGATACTACTAATAGGATCGAACTAAGAAAAACTGTAAAGATAGGAGTTGTGATGGTGATACAATACCAGGGCACCTCCCCCAAGCTTGGCAGTTGCCAAGGGGAGTGCCCATACCCATGTGATTATTTCTCCTTCTTTGTTGTTGGCGGTGGAGGTATTGTCGATGGCTTCTTCCTCAATTTACGCTTGAGTATAATGTTCTATTCTTTTAGGTCTTCGATCTCCAGCTCAAGACTTAATACTCTTTTGCATAGTTCTTGCTTATTTTCCTGCAAGAGACAGAAAGGGATAAACTCGATCTTTGGCTTCTTTGCTCTATCAGGTAGACTTGACTTTTTAAACTCCACATGCATATCCCCTGGTTGAGGTAGCGGAACTTCATCTTCGTCTGAGCTTGTTTCCTTCTTCTCCTTAGGCTCATAGTCTTCTTCTTCTTCTGTGGTCCAACCACTATGGTCCAAGTCCACGTAGACCTTAGGGTCTGCAAGGAAATCAGCCACATAGCTTTCTCCCTGCGAATCTTGAGATGACATCTTGCTTTAATCTGCAGCAGCAGCAGCTCAAAACGAAAACAGAAGATATTTGTGTGATACGAGAGTCAAAACCTTTGCGAGTATATATAGTGATTTTTTACCGACCAAAATACGTATCGTGCAAGGAAACGGAGTCCGGAGGGCACACGAGGTGCTCACGAGGTAGGGGGCGCCCAGGGGGGTAGGGCGCGCCCTCCACCCTCGTGGAGGCCTCGTGTCCTCCCCGGACTGCTACTTATTTTTCTATTTTTCTAAATATTTCAAAATGGAGAAATGTTACCTTAAAATTGTTTTGGAGTCGGTTTACTTACCGTACCACATACCTATTCCTTTTCAGAGTCTGGAACGTTCTGGAAAGTGTCCTTTATGTACTCCTCCGGGGTCACGGTTTCAATAATATTAGTTTCAACATTTATAGGATTACCTGAGATATAGTGTTTGATCCTTTGACCGTTTACCACCTTCGGATTTGTGCCTGCGAAGTTGTTGATTTTTATGGCACCGGAATGATAGACCTCCTCGATAACGTAGGGACCTTCCCATTTAGAGAGAAGTTTTCCTGCAAAAAATCTTAAACGAGAGTTGTATAGCAATACATAATCACCTACATTAAACTCACGCTTTTGTATCCTTTTGTCATGCCATCTTTTAACTTTTTCTTTAAACAACTTGGCATTTTCATAAGCTTGGGCTCTCCATTCATCAATTGAGCTAATATCAAATAACCTCTTCTCACCGACAAGTTTGAAATCATAGTTGAGCTCATTAATAGCCCAATATGCCTTATGTTCTAGCTCGAGAGGTAAGTGACAAGCTTTTCCATAGACCATTTTGTACGGATACATACCCATAGGATTTTTATAAGCAGTTCTATAGGCCCATAATGCATCATCAAGTTTCTTGGACCAATTCTTTCTAGACCTATTGACAGTCTTTTGTAAAATTAATTTGAGCTCTCTGTTGCTCAACTCTACTTGACCACTAGACTGCGGGTGATAAGGAGATGCAATTCTATGATTAACGTCGTATTTAGCAAGCATATTATGGAAAGCACCATGAATAAAGTGTGAACCGCCATCAGTCATTAAGTATCTAGGGACTCCAAACCTCGGAAAAATAACTTCCTTAAGCATTTTAATAGAAGTGTTATGGTCAGCGCTACTAGTTGGAATAGCTTCTACCCACTTAGTAACGTAATCAACAGCAACTAAAATATGAGTGTAACCATTAGAGGCAGGAAAAGGTCCCATATAATCAAAGCCCCAAACATCAAATGGCTCAATAACAAGCGAATAATTCATAGGCATTTCTTGATGTCTACTAATATTACCAATTATTTGACATTCGTCTCAGGATAAAACAAACTTCTCAGGATAAAACAAACTTACGGGCATCCTTGAAGAGAGTGGGCCAATAAAAACCGGATTGCAATACCTTATGTGCAGTTCTATCTCCAGCATGGTGTCCTCCATAAGCTTCGGAGTGACACTTGTGTAGGATCTGTTCCTGTTCATGCTCAGGTACACAACGTCTAATGACACCATCTACTCCTTCTTTATAAAGATGTGGATCATCCCAAAAGTAATGTCGCAGGTCATAGAAAAACTTTTTCTTTTGCTGGTATGTGAAGCTAGGTGGTATAAATTTAGCCACAATATAATTAGCATAATCAGCATACCAAGGAGTGCCACGAGAAGTGCTTATGACATTTAATTGTTCATCGGGAAAGCTATCATCAATAGGTAGTGGGTCATCAAGAACATTCTCTAACCGAGACAAGTTGTCGGCAATAGGGTTCTCAGCTCCCTTTCTATCAACAATATGTAAATCAAATTCTTGAAGCAGGAGAACCCATCTAATAAGTCTAGGTTTTGCATCCTTCTTTTCCATAAGATATTTAATAGCAGCATGATTAGTGTGAATAGTAACTTTGGAATCAACAATATAAGGTCTAAACTTATCACAAGCAAACACCACTGTTAAAAGTTCCTTTTCGGTAGTAGCATAATTTCTTTGAGCATTGTCTAAAGTCTTACTAGCATAATGCATAACATTTAATTTCTTATCAACTCTCTGCCCTAGAACAGCACCTACAGCATAATCACTAGCATCACACATAATTTCAAAGGGTAAATTCCAATCAGGTGGCTGGACAACAGGTGCAGAGACTAATGCTTTCTTAAGTATTTCAAATTCTTCTACACAATCATCATCAAAAACAAATGGTACATCTTTTTGTAATAAATTAGTCAGAGGCCGAGAAATTTTTGAGAAGTCCTTAATGAACCTCCTATAAAATCCGGCATGACCAAGGAAACTTCTTATACCTTTGATGTCCTTGGGACATGGCATCTTTTCAATAGCATCAACCTTGGCTTTATCAACTTCAATACCTCTTTCAGAAACTTTGTGCCCCAAGACAATACCTTCATTAACCATAAAGTGGCACTTTTCCCAATTCAAGACAAGATTAGTTTCTTCACATCTCTGCAAAACTCGATCAAGATTGCTTAAGCAATCATCAAAAGAGGAACCGTAGACGGAAAAGTCATCCATGAAAAACTCACAAATCTTTTCGCAAAAATCAGAGAATATAGCCATCATGCATCTTTGAAAGGTAGCAGGTGCATTACATAAACCAAAAGGCATACGTCTATAAGCAAAAGTACCAAAAGGGCATGTAAAGGTAGTCTTTTATTAACCATTAGCTGACACGGGTATTTGAGAGAAACCAGAATAACCATCTAGAAAGCAATAATGTGTATGTTTGCATAATCTTTCTAGCATTTGATCAATAAAAGGTAAGGGGTAATGATCTTTCTTAGTGGCCTTATTTAACTTGCGGAAATCAATTACCATCCTATAACCTGTGATAATTCTTTGCGGAATCAATTCATCTTTATCATTAGGGACAACTGTAATACCTCCCTTCTTAGGGACACAATGGACAGGACTTACCCACTGACTATCAGCAACAGGATAAATTATACTTGCCTCCAGAAGCTTGAGTATTTCTTTTCTTACCACTTCTTTCATTTTAGGATTCGGACATCGTTGAGGATCACAAACTGGTTTGGCATCAGCTTCCAAATTTATTTTATGTTGACATAGAGTGGGACTAATGCCCTTAAGATCATACAAAGTATATCCAATAGCAGCACGGTGCTTCTTCAGAGTTTTCAATAATCTTTCCTCTTCATGCTCTCAAAGGTTAGCGCTAATAATGACAGGATATATTTTCTTTTCATCAAGATAAGCATATTTAAGATTATCAGGCAACGGTTTAAGCTCAAATACGGGATCGCCCTTGGGTGGAGGGGGATCCCCTAGGATTTCAATAGGCAAATTGTGTTGCAGAATAGGTTCCTGTTTAAAGAATACTTCATCTATTTCCCTTCTTTCATTCATGAACATATCATTTTCATGGTCTAGCAAATACTGTTCTAAAGGATCACTAGGAGGTACAGCAATAGAGGCAAGACCAATAATTTCATCCTTACTAGGCGATTCTTCCTCACGATATTGTTTACTAAATTTAGAGAAATTAAACTCATGAACCATATCGTCCAAGCCAATAGTAACAACATTCTTTTTGCAATCTACCTTAGCATTAACAGTATTCAAGAAGGGTCTACCAAATATAATGGGACAAGAGCTATCTTGTGGGGAACCAAGAACAAGAAAATCAGCGGGATATTTGGTTTTCCCACACAAGACTTCAACATATCTAACAATTCACATTGGAGATATAGTATCTCTATTGGCAAGTTTAATTGTAACATCAATTTCCTCTAACTCAGCAGGTGCAATCTCATGCATAATTTCTTTGTATAAGCCAATGGGTATAACACTAGCACTAGCACCCATATCACATAAGCCATGATAACAATGATCTCCTATTTTAACAGAAATAATAGGCACGCCTAACACAGGTCTATGTTTATCTCTATCACAGGGTTTAGCAATTCTAGCAGTTTCACCAATGAATTGAATAACATGCCCATCAATATTATCAGACAAGAGATCTTTAACAATAGCAATATTGGGTTGTACTTTGACTTGCTCAGGAGGTGTATAAGTCCTAGTATTGCTTTTACGAACAACAGTTGAAGCTTTAGCATGATCCTTCATTCTAACAGGGAAAGGGGGTTTCTCAACATAAGAAGTAGGAACAATAGGATCATTATATGTGACAATCTTTTCTTCAACTTTAATAGGTCTAGCTACTTTTACTTCTATGGGAGGATGATATTTAAACCACTTCTCCTTGGGGAGATCAACATAAGTAGCAAAAGATTCACAGAAAGAAGCTACTATCTCAGAGTCAAGTCCATATTTAGTGCTAAACTTACAGAAAATATCGGTATCCATAAAAAATTTAACACAATCAAACTTAGGTGTCATACCTGACTCCTTACCTTCGTCGAGGTCCCAATCTTCAGAGTTTTGTTTAATTCTATCCAATAAATTCCATCCAAATTCAATAGGCTTCATCATAAAAGAGCCAGCACAAGAAGTATCGAGCATGGTGCGATTGTTATCAGAAAGCCGAGCATAAAAATTCTGGAGAATTGTCAATTTTGAGAGCTCATGATTGGGGCATGAATATAACATTGATTTAAGCCTCCCCCAAGCTTGAGCGATGCTTTCTTCTTCGCGAGGCGAAAAATTATATATATAATTGCGATCACGATGAACAAGATGCACAGGGTAATACTTTTGATGGAATTCCAATTTCAATCTTTTATAGTTCCATGATCTCGTATCATCACATAGCCTATACCATGTCAATGCATCTCCCTCCAAAGATAAAGGGAAAGCCTTCCCCTTAACAACATCATCGGGTATACCTGCAAGCTTAAATAGTCCAAAAATATCATCCACAAAGCGTAGATGTTCGTCGGGATGCTTTGTTCCATCTCCTGCGAAGTGTTAGCTAGCAGTTTTTCCATCATACCCGAAGGAATTCCAAAAGGAGTTTCATTTTCAATAGGTTCAGTAGGTTCAGTAGGTTGAGGAGCAACTCTTGGCTCAACCGAACAGGGTGAAGATACCCCGAACAAGCCCCGCAAACAATTACTTTCCATAGTAACAAGTGACAGAAAATTTCAGCATACTAAATAAATTTTGCCTTACCAAATTCCACCTACAAAAGGCGCTTCACTCCCCGGCAACGGCGCCAGAAAAGAGTCTTGATGACCCATAAGTATAGGGGATCTATCGTAGTCCTTTCGATAAGTAAGATTGTCGAACCCAACGAGGAGCAGAAGGAAATGATAAGCGGTTTTCAGCAAGGTATTCTCTGCAAGTACTGAAATAAGTGGTAACAGATAGTTTTGCGATAAGATAAATTATAACGAGCAACAAGTAATAAAAGTAAATAAGGTGTAGCAAGGTGTCCCAATCCTTTTTGTAGCAAAGGACAAGCCTGGACAAACTCTTATGATAGGAAAAGCGCTCCCGAGGACACATGGGAATATCGTCAAGCTAGTTTTCATCACGCTCATATGATTCGCGTTCGGTACTTTGATAATTTGATATGTGGGTGGACCGGTGCTTGGGTACTGCCCTTACTTGGACAAGAATCCAACTTATGAGTAACCTCTATTGCAAGCATCCGCAACTACAACAAAAGTATTAAGGTAAACCTAACCATAGCATGAAACATGTGGATCCAAATCAGCCCCTTACGAAGCAACGCATAAACTAGGGTTTAAGCTTCTGTCACTCTAGCAACCCATCATCTAATTATTTCTTCCCAATGCCTTACTCTAGGCCCAAATAATGGTGAAGTGTTATGTAGTCGACGTTCACATAACACCACTAGAGGTTAGACAACATACATCTCATCAAAATATCAAACGAATACCAAATTCACATGACTACTAATAGCAAGACTTCTCCCTTGTCCTCAGAAACAAACGTAATTACTCACAAAGCATATTCATGTTCATAATCAGAGGGGTAATAATATGCATAAAGGATCTGAACATATGGTCTTCCACCAAATAAACCAACTAGCATCAACTACAAAGAGTAATCAACACTACTAGCAACCTACTAGCACCAATCCCGGACTTGGAGACAAGAATTGGATACAAGAGATGAACTAGGGTTTGGAGATGAGATGGTGCTGATGAAGATGTTGATGGAGATTGCCCTCTCCCGATGAGAGGAGCGTTGGTGATGACGATGGTGATGATTTCCCCCTCCCGGAGGGAAGTGTCCCCGGCAGAAGAGCTCTGCCAGAGCCCTAGATTGGTTCCTCCAAGGTTCCGCCTCATGGCGGCGGAGTCTCGTCCCGAAAGGTTCTCTCTGATTTTTTTCTCATCGAAAGACTTCATATAGGAGAAGATGGGCGTCGGAGAGCCATGAGGGGGCTCACGAGGTAGGGGGGCGCGCCCCCTACCCTCGTGAGCAGGGTGTGGGCCCCCTGGCCTTCATCTTTGGCGACGATTTTTCTTTATTTATTTCAAGGTATTCCGTGGAGTTTCAGGACTTTTGGAGTTGCGTAGAATAGGCCACCAATATTTGCTCCTTTTCCAGCCCAGAATTCCAACTGCCGGCATTCTCCCTCTTCATGTAAACCTTGTAAAATAAGAGAGAATAGCCATAAGTATCGTGACATAACGTGAAATAAAAGCCCATAATGCAATAAATATTATCATAAAAGCATGATGCAAAATGGACGTATTAGTCAGCATGCTCGGAGAGATCTTCAAGGAAGATGGCATCACCATCATGTGGTGCTCGTCGCCGGTGATCAGCAGCAAACCCGCGGGGGTCATGGCCTCGCCCGTGAGCTTCTCCTCCATGTAGCCCACCCTCACGGGGGGTAGCAAAGTCGCCACGCCTCTGTTCAGCACCAACAGCAGGGGCGTCGTGGGAAGCATCTCCTGCCGCTCGTCCACGACCAACATGGCGATCGTTGTGTTCTTGATGTTGCCGGTTGTCGGCGGCTAGCGAGGCAGCGGGGCTGTGTTGATGTTGATCCCCATTACCCGCAATAGGAAGACGACCACCGAATATCCTTCACATAGATGCAACTATACTCTCCTCAATCATATCACCAAGTGATGCGTGAGTTTTGGGGAGATCATCTTCCACATGTTGATGTCCATGTACACTCGAGTTGGATCCTGTCATGTTAACTCTTGGAAAAAAGTGGACAAACAAAAAAAATATTTGGAAAACACTTAGCTCACCTTCTTGCTAACCCAAATTCTAATGATTTCTTGGCAGCTGTGCGGAAGTAGCAAATCAGGAGTGGACAAGCGAATGAAAGGAAGGAAGCTGACGGTTTCTAGGTGGATCTGGGTGGGGTAAAAAGGGAGGGCTAGTGCTGAGATCCAATCGATGCACACCAAATGAACAAGAAAAAATTTTAGATCCTTGCACCATGTTTGAGCTGCAACACTTGCCACTACAACTTCTGAAATTTCTCACCCAACTGAAAATGATTGCACACTTGCTCAACACTTCCTATTCTCTTTTTTTGCTCTCTTTTTTCACTCTTTTTTTTCTCTTTCTCTCTCTCTCTCTCTCTCTCTCTCTCTCTCTCTCTTTCTCTTTCTTTCCTCTCTCTTTTTTTTGCAACACAATAGATCCAATAACAAGACTGAAAGAAAACAACAGCAACTTTTGATAGAACTTGGTACAAACACAAAGAGGAAAGCAAACAACTAGATCTTAGCAACAAAGGCTTGGTTTTTTTTTATTTTTGTCTTTGGATTCTAGGACGGGGAAAACCTAACTAAAAAGGATAGATCTCGCAACAAAGATACAGATCCTACCGTGTAAACCTTGCTATGAATACCAGATGATGCGACCCCGTCTTCGGAGAAGAGGGAGTACAAGGGGAGGTCCGATCTTCACGTCGTAGGATCGATTAACAGATGGGGATAACTAGCTGCAAGAAGCCAAAAAATGGAAAATAAGAGATTATGAACCTACGAGGAGGAGGCTCAGCGAAGCTTGCAATCCAAACATTCACCGATCCACAACTCGCAATACTACCCCACACAACCACGCTCAAGTCGTGGAGCACGGGATAGGTGCAATCCACAAGGGAAACCACGAACTCTAATCCACACAACACGATCTAGTCGTGGAGCATGAATTAGGAGCAATTTCTCAAGGAATCACGAGAATAAGGGTAACAGGAGCTCTCCAATCTCAGGAGGAGTCTATGTCTTTGGTCTTTGATAGAAATGGCAAAAGTCCCCAAAGAAGGGAAGAGCTAGCCTATTTATATTTGGGACAACCCCCCTGGATAGGTGTGAAACAGAACTAGCTTCTGGAACCAGCTTAGGTGTGAAAGGGAACCGGCTTTGTTTGACTAAATGGCTTCAAGACTTAATGAGGTAGCTTCTGGAATACTCTCGTTGGAGGTGGTTGGCAGTTCCCGACCAAAATTGTTCACTGGAGTCGAACAATGTTTCCTTTAGCAGAAAACTCAAGTTCTGGGAACCTTTCGCAAGTTGGAATATGCAAACTCGTACAAAACATTGTTTCATCAGAATCGGAACAATGTTTCTTCAGCAGACAACTCATTCTTCATGAATTCCTAACTTTGTTCCTTCGTCATAAAACATTGTTTTGCACGGACTGAAATGTGTTTGGCCTTCTTCGATATCGCACCTGAGTTCAACCAACAACAAAGGAGGTGAAGGCACAACCATGTTTTCAAGGTCAAAGGATATACCTAAGTTAGCGTTCATCTGATCATGTATTTGCATTGCGCGGCTTCTTGTGATTGGACCGTTGATGATTGGTGGTGTGTTACCCATGGATGGGATGTCCTCATCACTTTATCCTTACTTGATCACCACAATTCACCTCATACTAATCCAGGCGGTGCGGTGTCAACTAGAATGACCCCTCGACATCATCATCTTCATTTTCTTCCACGACCTAGGCACCGTCCCTGCCATTTTCTAGTTTGCCTTCCTTCCTGCTTGATGGCTCTACCAAACACACCTCATACTCTACTATGACACCCTTCAAAGTGGCGGTATATAAACCTATTTTTAAATTTCCGCAAGACAAAAATAAATTGGATTCTTTTTAACAGGAAAGAGAAAGGCAAAGGAAAAGGGAAGGCTCGAACACCAGCTTCTTCCTGGTCTTGTTTACCCGCTTCGTATATTGTTCAGTCATTTTCTCAATGTTCTCCTTTGCTTGGGCATGAAGTTTCTCGGCGAAATCAGCATGCTTACTTGCATCAAGGCTGGTTCGTTCCTGCAGTGGCAAAGGCAAAAGGTCGATGGGAGCAATAGGTTTGAATCCATAAACAAGTTCAAATGAGCAAAATTTAGTGGTCGAATGTACTGCCCTGTTATACGCGAACTCCACATGAGGTAGGCACTCTTCCCACATCTTCAAATTCTTCTAGAGGACTGCTCGTAGCATCATGGACAATGTTCGGTTGACAACTTCAGTCTGTCCATCGGTTTGTGGGTGGCATGTCATGGAAAATAGGAGCTTGGTGCCAAGTTTTACCCACAAGGTCTTCCAAAAGTAGCTCAGAAATTTGGTGTCACTGTCTGACACAATCGTGCGTGGTACTCCATGTAGCCGCACAACTTCCCTGAAAAATAGATCAGCAATGTGTGAAGCATCATCGCTCTTATGACAAGGGATAAAATGTGCCATTTTGCTAAAACGATCAACTACCACAAACACCGAGTCGCCCCCCCCCCCTCTTAGTCCATGGTAAACCAAGAACAAAAACCATAGAAATATCTTCCCATTGAGTATTCGGAATAGATAGAGGGGTATATAAACCGTGAGGATTCAAGCGGGACTTAGCTTTGTGACAAATCTCGCATCTCATCACGTAGTGTTCCACATCACGTCTCATGCACAGCCAAAAGAAGTGATCAACGAGCACAATCTCAATTTTCTTGGCCCCAAAATGTCCCATGAGGCCACCAGCGTGAGCCTCCGGCAAGAGCAACAAACGAACAGAACAATCTGGGATGCACAATTTGTTATCTCGAAATAGAAATCCATAATGCAAATGAAACTTCTCCCATCCCTTTCCCTTGTTGCACTTTGAAAATGGTTAAGAAAAGTATGAGTCGTTAGCATACAATTCTTTGATGCTTTCTAAGCCAAGGATTTTAACATCAAGTTGGGAAAGTAAAATGTGACGCCTAGACAATGTGTCAGCAACAACATTATCCTTCCATTTCTTGTACTTGACAATATAAGGAAAAGACTCTACGAACTCACTCCATTTTGCATGTCTACGGTTCAGTTTTAGTTGGCCCTTTAGATGTTTTAAAGATTCATGGTCAGAATGTATTACAAACTCTTTTGGCCACAAGTAATGTTGTCATGTTTCCAAAGATCGAACAAGTACATACAATTCTTTATCATAGACAGAGTAATTAAGAGTTGGACCATTAAGCTTCCCACTAAAATAGGCAATGGGTTTACCTTCTTGCATTAGTACTCCACCAATGCCAACACCACTTGCATCACATTCAATCTCAAATGTCTTACCAAAATCAGGAAGTGAAAGCAATTGGGCTGATGTCAATCTCATCTTCAATTCTTGGAAGGACTTGTCTTGGGAATCACCCCATTGGAATGGAGTGTCTTTCTTCGTTAACTCATTCATTGGTGCCGCAATGGTGCTGAAATCATTCATGAACCGGCGGTAGAAACCTGCAAGTCCGAGGAAGCTACGTACTTGGCTCACATTTTGTGGAGGCATCCACTCACGAATAGCCTTGATCTTCTCTTCATCGACCTCCACACCTTTTGCTGAAACAACAAAGCCAATAAACACAACTTGTTTGTGCAAAATGTGCACTTTTCCACGTTAGCATACAACTTTTCCCCCCGTAGGAGAGCAAGCACACATTTTATATGTACAACATGATCCTCCAAAGTTTTGCTATAAATCAATAGGTCATCAAAGTAAACCACGATAAACTTGCCAATGAAGGATATAAGCACATGATTCATCAATCTCATGAAAGTACTAGGCGCATTTGTTAATCCAAAAGGCATAACCAACCATTCATACAAGCCAAATTTTGTCTTAAATGCAGTTTTCCATTCATCACCCTCTTTCATTCTTATTTGGTGGTAACCACTTCGCAAATCAATTTTGGAAAATATGGTGGAGCCACAAAGTTCATCAAGCATGTCATCGAGCCTAGGAATAGGGTGCCGATATCTCACAGTTATGTTGTTAATGGATCTACAATCAGTGCACATGCACATGGTACCATCTTTCTTTGGAACTAAAAGTATGGGAACAGCACAAGGAGAAAGACTTTCCCTTAGATACCCTCTGTTAAGAAATCTTCTACTTGCCTCTCAATTTCCTTCGTCTCCTCTGGGTTTGCTCGATACGGTGGCCGGTTTGGTAGTGGGGCGCCCAGAACCAAGTCGATTTGGTGCTCAATGCCCCCCTTCGGTGGCAAACCAGGTGGTACCTCCTTGGGAAACACATCCTCATACTCCTGCAAAAGATCAAGAACAACATTAGGAAGAGTGGAGGGTAAGTCGTTAGTAGCCAATAAAGTTTCCTTGTATAGGAGTACAAAGAATGGAGTATTTGGTTCTCTCAATTCCCGCATATCCCTTTTCCTAGCTGTCATAACTAATCCCTCTTTTTCCCGGGGCTTGGTCATATTTGGTTGTGGAGCTTTTGGCTGTGGAAACACTCCCTCACAATGTTGGTGGCTCACTCGTTGTGTATGATCACTCTCTCCCTTTTTCTTTCCTTTTCTTTTCATCTCATCAAGATAGACTTCCTAGGGTGTCATGGGTAGCCAAGTGAACTTTTCTCCTCTATGGACAAAACATAAGCGATTTGCACGCCCGCTGATTTGCACATCACGGTCATGCAACCACGGTCGTCCAAGAAGCAAGTGACAAGCGTGCATCGGCACCACATCACACTCAACATCATCTTGATATGTCCCTACTGAAATTGGTATTCGCACGCTGCTAATCACCTAAATTGCGCCACAATAATTCAGCCATTGCATGCGGTATGGATTTGGGTGACATTTTCTTTGCAATTAAAGCTTCTTGACCATCTCCGTGCTTGCAATATTGTTGCAGCTGCCACTATCAACAATCACTCGACATATCTTTGAGTTGATAAGGCAACGGGTGTGGAAAAGATTATGCCATTGCCCCTTTTCCTCCTCCACAACCTAGGCGTTGAGTGAATGACATACAACCAAAGCTTCTCCATCAAGTTCCTCATGAGATAAAATAGTTCCTCCTACTTCCAACCTTGCTCCTCTTCCACTTCATCATTGCCACCTTCAGGGTCACTTTCAAACTCCCATTCACCTCATTCATTGATAATCATGGTTCTTTTGCTTGGACATTCCGAAGAAATATGACGTCTTCCTTTACACGTGTGGCATTGAATGTTGCTGCTGCGTGTAGAACTCTTTTCTGGAGGTGGAGCAGAGGTTACTCCTACTATAGCTGATGACCTCTTATCTTTATTGCGAATAGCAGGTGAGGAAGCCATCGAGGCATGTGGGTGTCTAGGTGGTGCACCCTAAACTGAGAACCATATGGTTGTTGTGCTCGCTGCCATGAGCGTGTGGTGGTGCGGCCTTGGAAGGTATGAGGATGACCATTACGCATATTCTTCTTCTCAACTCTTATAGCTTGATGTACCACATATTGTAATGTATCATAAGGAGACACCTCCACAAAATCTGATATTTCATCATTTAGACCATGTAAAAATCTCGCCATCTTCGCCTCATCACTTTCACGGGTTCTTGTCCGAATTAGTAACACCTCCATCTCTTTATAGTACTCCTCAACAGTGCGAGAACCTTGAGTGAGCCCCTGCAACCGCTTGTACACTTGCCTCTCATAGTATGGTGGAACAAAATGGCGCCTCATGACTTCCTTCATCAAAGTCTAGCTACGGATATGATTATTGCCTGACATCAACTGATCGTCTTGTAGCTGATTCCACCATGTAAGATCATAACCAGCGAACTCCATAACAGCAAGATCAACTCTCTTGGCTTCAGAAAAACCATGGATGCGAAAGATTTTATCACACTTCTCTTCCCACTCAATATATGCATCCGGATCCTCTTTTCCCGTGAATGATGGCACATGTAGCTTCACTCTCGCTTGGTTGTCATGGTCATCCTGATCACGACGGTCGTAATGATGACCATTCCGACCAAAAACAACACCACGGCGAGGCGGGGAGTAGGGTTCGTAGTCCCCCATGCCTTCATCTTCGTCAGCATGCTCGGAGAGATCTTCAAGGAAGATGGCATCACCATCATGTCACTACAAAAAAATACACTTTCGTGATGATACGTGTTTGTCACAGTAGGTCGTGTTTTTTGTCATGCATGTACATCCATGACGATTTTATGACAGAATCAAGATAGTCATACCTGTGCTATCGTAGAAGTGTTCCATGACATTACCAAAATTATCATCACGGAAGTGTCCACTTCCATGACGATAAATCGTGCGTCACAGAAGTGCTTTCGTCAATGGTGACCGACACGTGGCATCCACCGTAACGGAACGCTGTTAAGCTATCGGGTCAAGTTTTGGATCCGATAACCCGTTAACAGCCCCGACCAATGGGGATTTTCCATGTGTAAAATCATCATTGGCTGGAGGAAACACGTGTCAGCTCACCGTTGGGACATATGTCATCCGCTCATTGGACCGAAGGCGCCTATGATACGGCGACACGTGGCACGGCCCAACAGAGGCCCATTCCTGTGAAAAGGCTGGCCCGTTTGACTTGGTCAAAAGATGGCGGTCCAGCCCACGGAAAGCCTGTTAACGGCATGTTCGCATATAGCCCATTTACAACCCGCTAACCCAGGGCCCATTACGCCCTATCCAAATTAGGCCCAGTAACATCATCTGGGCCGTCCAATATGATTCCATCCAATTTTAACTTCTGGCCCATGTGTGGCCCATGACTTCTTTCGGCCCATATGTGGCCCTTTGTAACTCTTGCCCCATTAAGGGCCCATGGTGAAACTAGCCCGTAATGAACAGTGTATCACTTTATACCCATTAACGGCCTGTTATTCTATTGGGCCGTTTCCAGCCCAAGTTATCTTTCGGCCTTCTCAGGGCGCATTGATTCTTGGGCTCATTTGCAGCATTTGGTTACATATGGCCCGTTACTGTCATTTTCTGCTTGTGGGACAAATTCAGTCCGTCATTACAATCGGCCCGTTTGCGGACCGTTAATACGTTGGGACGTTTTCATGTCAAAAAAACCTGTTGGTCTGTTTTCATAGAGTTATCAAATGCGGTCTATTAACGGCCCGTTATGGTCCACGAATAGTACGGCCCATGATTGGCGAAATGATAATACGCCCTGTAGAAGGCCCATGGATCTACGGCCCGTATGAGACCCATGGATAGTACGGCCCGTAGAAGGCCCATGGACCGTACAACCCGTAGAAGGACCATGGACCCTATGGCCCGTAGAAGGCCCATGAATACTATGGCCCGTATAGAAGGCCAATGGATCCTACGGACCGTATAGAAGGCCAATGGATCCTACGGCCGGAAGAAGGCCCATGGATCATACGGCCTGCAGGAGGCCCAGGGTTACAACAGTCCGTGTGTTGCCATGATTATTTTGGCCTAGTTACCAAAAATAGGCTATTGTGGCCACTAGAAAAACACAGAAAAAGAACTGCAGTGACTACAAGCAAACAACTAAACAAGACAATAACAAAAAAAATAAGCAAGCAATTAACGCTAGCCTATTACCGCTACTACACATATTACATCCACTGGGCATCAAAGTTCGCCACCAGTGCAAATATAGGGAACAAAGCAGCATATTACATACACTAGCCGTCAAAATTGGCCACCAGTGCAAATAAACGCGGCAGCAAAACAAGAGCATGATTGAAACAACTTCAGAAGAGCTCAAGAAACGTTATCCTGGGTATCCACCATGCTGGCAATAAGCTTAGCAAGCTTATTAGCTTTGTTCTGTTTGGCGCTAAAATCCTCCAATGCTTGCTGTTGCACCAGAAAGTATGCATCTGAATGCTCCAGGGACTTCCGCAGACCTTCCACTTCTTGTCGCAGCACAGCTGATCAATGTCTTTCAGCTTGTATTTGAGACTCAAGAAACCGAACTGATTCAGACAGTGAGTTTGAATAGCTTGTGCAAGCGGTAGTGGCCAGTAACTCGAACACTAAACCAAGACAGGACTTTGGGGTTGTCTCGTTGTCTTCAAGTTAGTCTTCCTTAGCTATTTTATCAGCTTTGTTGGAGATCAACAAGGATGTGTCACTATCCTGAACCTTATCTGCATTACTTCCTTTACCATTTCTTAATAAGGCACTCTTCCCCAATATTCTTTCAGCATTCTAAAAGAAGAAACAAGCAGACACATAACAACTTTAGCATGTACTAGTATATGAAACTCATTTCGGTGAACCGGTTCATTAGTAAGGTGGACAGGATTAAACTACCAAGTCTTCTATTGCCAAGTACTAGTACATAATAAAAGCATCAAACAAACATATATCTATGTCCTATGGTCACCGCATTGTCTTGCCAAATCAAAATAGAGACACGGTTCAAATCATATCAGTTCAAGACAAAGCAGCAGTGAAAGAATACAAAGCGTGGGAAACTACATGGCACAACAAGATTTCAGATGGGTACCACGGGTCTACATGTACAACAACAATATTGGCTCTGTTGTGATGCTAGTAATGTGCTTGATATGAAAGTCAACTGTATACACAATTGAAATTGAAATCAAAAGAGCTATTGATAAGAGCAAACCTGTTAAAGAAACATGCATGAACATACCTGCTGTGCCATTGGAGTTTCGATTGGATCCGTCAATTTAAAAATAAGTTTGTATGAGTAAATACAGTGATACAAGAGCAAAGCAATCATAGTTAAAAAATGCGCCTAAGCTAGCGCTTAAGCGCGCCTAGGCTCTAGGCGTTGGCAAAACGCATTGCGCATAACTATGCTTAATCTATGCATAACTGCACATAAGCATGCGCTTTGGTCAGTAAAGCACAAGGCGGTGGCACAACGCACAATTAATGCCTAGCGCTTTTTTGAACTGTGATAGCAATGGAATGTTAAATTAGAACAGTTGTTCTTCAGGTTTAGGCACTTGTTCTACATGAACAGAGTACAGTACGACGCAAGAATACAATACTTAAAAATAGAAAATGAGCTCATAGACCTTACCACATTCTTGGTTCGGGACTAGTACGGAACAATTCGTTCCTAGTCATCGTCCAGTAAATGTGTCTCAGGAGAACGTAAGGGAATTTGATGAGTTTCTTTGCCGGTGAAGTACGTTTTCTTCAGGTAATTCCGATACTGCCACCAAGCATTCTTGAAGATAGCAAAGGTATTAGCACAGGTTCTGTATTTCGTGAAAAAAATGTTCCCCCCGTTGTCACCTCGGACCCACCGGAAATGCCTCCTTATTACGCACAAAAAAATGAATACTCCCCCTGCTAGCTGGGACTCACCTTGGTGGGAGGCTAACTTGTGGGCCTACTAAGTTTACTGGGACGGAGGGCTTTGTCAACTTAGTCAATATGAACGATTCTAGCTCCAGTGACCATACGATGTCCATCCAAAGGCCGTAGTGCTTCTTCAACCTCTGGTCTTCGTGCTCCAGCCGCCCAAAGCAGCGCCGGTCGTGCCGCATGCTCCTGCCTCCCGTGGCCGGCTGTTATGCCGTGGAGGCCTCACCACCCCCTACTACTCCCACCGTTGGCCAGGCCATCCCTCTACTTGCCCACAACCCCTGTTATTCTGCAGCGACGGCAGCCTCACAACGCAGCCGAACCAATGAACCCCCGTACTCCTCTTCGCGTGGGCATCCACTGCTGCGTCTTCCCCGGCTCTGCGTCGTCCCCTTCCTAGGCCTCGCCGTCGTCCACAGCCGTGGTGCTCTCGGCGCGGCATGGTCAATGTGGTCAACAACCGACTTCCATCGGAAGAGTACTGTGCGTGGAGAGGCTGACAGCTGGGTCCACGGCGACTGCAAGGAAGTGCCTCCTTATTACGCGCAAAATAATTATTCCTCCACCTGACAGCAGGACCCACTGGACGGACCACTGTATTTCGCGAAAAAAAGGTTTCCCCCCTGACTGCTGGGACCCACCAGCTACACCTTCGCACGCAAGGAAGTGCGTCCGGGCAAAAAAAGACCAAAACGATTCGCCCCCCTGACTGCTGGGACCCACTAGCTACATCTTCGCAGGCAAGGAAGTGCCTGACAGTCGGGACCCACCTGGTCAAAGCATACGTAGCGTTGTCATTCTGGTCGCAAATGTGTACGTACATACAGGTCGTTGTAGAGGCGCGCATGTGTCGTAGTAGAGGCGCGCATGTAGCATGTACACGTACGTACAACGGCCAGGGTGCAAGAAAGAAAATATGGACACATACATACATACAGGAAGGGTCTCGAACACCTACTCGCGCATACGTACGACCAGGGCTCGTGTACATGGCTGGGTTGGAACGGAGAAACAGCGTTGTCGTCGTGTTCATGGGGAGCCAACCGGCTGGGTCAGAACGGAATGTGTGGTCGTGTTCATCGGGAGGGCTTGGACGGAACAGGCGATGGAAGCGAGGCCTGGCGTACCGCAGAACGGAGGAAACGGCCTTGTGTTCGACCGGCCATGTTTGGAACGGGATCCTATTGATCGGGAGGGGTGTGGCGTACCGCAAAACGGAGGAAACGGACCTCCTATGGTCGAAATGGGGGTCCTCTTGATCGGGAGGGGTGTGGCGTACCACAAAATGGAGGAAACGAACCTCCTACGGTCGAAACAGGGGTCCTGTTGATCGGGAGGGGTGTGGTGTACCACAAAACGGAGGAAATGGACCTCCTACGGTTGAAACGGGGATCCGTTTGATCGGGAGGGGTGTGGCGTACCGCAAAACGGAGGAAACGGACCTCCTACGGTCGAAACGGGGGTCCTGTTGATCGGGAGGGGTGTGGCGTACCGCAAAACGGACGAAACGGACTTGTGTTGCAGCGCTACGGTCGAAACGGGGGTCCTGTTCATCGGGAGGGGTGTGGCGTACCGAATGGTACTCCATGGGATACTGTTCATCTCCACCGTCGACCTCCTCTAGCCTCCATGGGCTACCGTCGACCTCCTTCAGCCTCCACGGGCTTCTGTTCATCCAGCCTCCACCGCGCGCTACTCCATCGGCTACTGTTCAACCACCCCACCACGGGCACCCCTCCACCATCTACTGTTCATCCAGCCCTCCACACGACAGGGTCCTGTTCATCCAGAGGCAATGCCACCGCTCATTGTTCATCCAACACCCCCACCCCCACCCCGCAACACTCACTGTTCATCCAAATCGATCGGCTTCAGTTAGCAGCAGTAGCGAAGGAATCGCTCGATCGGGTTCAGTTAACAGCCATCGATCGATCGCTCGGGTTCAGTAACGCGTAGCCTGCAGTGCAATCGCTCGGGTTCAGTTAGAGCCCAACGCCTCGCTCGGGTTCAGTTAGAGCCAACGCCTCGCTCACACGCGCGTACGTGTATGAGAGAAATGTGCATCACTCGGCCCCCGACCTCCCACCATAACCGGGAACTCCCAGAAATTTTCCTCGCCCTCGCTTCTACCACGGTTTTTTCCGTCATAGACGGCCCAAAGAATGTCATGCAGCTGCGTCTCCGGCCCGTCCAGGACGAAAAGCCCATTTTTTGTCATGATTTTTTGTCATAGAAGTAGGAGCCCACCACATCTATGATGATACCGGGTTTTGTCACAATTATCATCATAGAAGTGTCATATGTATGACAGAAAAAATTCGTTCGGCCCAAAATGTCACGGATGTGTCTTTTTTTGTAGTGTGTGCCGCTCGTCGCCGGTGATCAGCAGCAAACCCGCGGGGGTCATGGCCTCGCCCGCGAGCTTCTCCTCCATGTAGCCCACCCTCACGGGGGGTAGCAAAGTCGCCACGCCTCCGTTCAGCACCAACAGCAGGGGCGCCGTGGGCAGCAGCTCCTGCCGCTCATACACGACCAACATGGCGATCGTTGTGTTCTTGATGTTGCCGGTTATCAGCGGCCAGCGAGGCAGCGGGGCTGTGTTGATGTTGATCCCCATTACCCGCAATAGGAAGACGACCACCGAACATCCTTCGCATAGCTGCAACTATACTCTCCTCAATCATATCACTAAGTGATGCGCCAGTTTTGGGGAGATCATCTTCCACATGTTGATGTCCATGTACACTCGAGTTGGATCCTGTCATGTTAACTCTTGGAAACAAGTGGACAAACGAAAAAAATATGTGGAAAACACTCAGCTCACCTTCTTGCTTACCCAAATTCTAATGATTCGTTGGCGGCTGTGCGGAAGTAGCAAATCAGGAGTGGACAAGCGAATGAAAGGAAGGAAGCTGACGGTTTCTAGGTGGATCTGGGTGGGGTAAAAAGGAAGGGATTGTGTTGAGATCCAATCGATGCAAACCAAATGAACAAGAAAATTTTGTAGATCCTTGCACCAGGTTTCAGCTGCAACACTTGCCACTACAACTTCTGAAATTTCTCACCCAACTGAAAATGATTGCACACTTTCTCAACACTTTCTCTTCTCTTTTTTTGCTCTTTTTTCACTATTTTTTTGCTCTCTCTCTCTCTCTCTCTCTCTCTCTCTCTCTCTCTCTCTCTCTCTCTCTCTCTCTCTCTCTCTCTCTCTCTCTCTCTCTGCTCTTTTTTTGCTCTCTCTTTTTGCTCTTTTTTTGCGCTCTCTTTTTTTGCAACACAATAGATCCAACAACAAGACTCAAAGAAAACAACAGCAACTTTTGATAGAGGGCACAACCACATTCGTAGAGATCGTCCCATTCTTCTACGCCATACATGGAAGTATTTCCTCCATAAACCAAAATGCGGCTGAGAACCCAAGAAACACTCGCATGACGTAATAAAGCAAGCGGTGTGAAGGATTTCATTAGGTGTAAGGTGGTGCAACTCAAGGCCATAGAAGAAGAACAATCCACTGAATAAATCCTGGAGGAGCAAGAGGATACATCTCTTTGCAGAACTGAAGGCAGGAGCACTACTTGCTCACCCGCGGGGCCGGCGTGACCTCTATGGTCAAGGAATCTCCCCCGGCGGGGGCTCGCCAAGCGGACACCGTCTGCGAAGGAATATAGCCAAATGTGGTAAGCTTATGTAGGTGCTCTTCCGTCACTGAACAAGGCAACCATTTCCCCTTAGTGCCGCTGGGCGGGCAGCCGGGCTTTGTAGATCCAGTGCCCTTGCCGGCGGATGGATCTGACATGTAACATTACAACCAAACATGTATTGGAAGTACTAAACAAGACTTGTGAGCCCGTCTGCAATAAGGTTCATGATTTCCAATTCAGCACGTGTAGCACTTGTCACCGGCGGCGCTCACCCCTTGAAAGCTAACTAACCGGGTCAGCCAATATATGCTTGAACACTCGTTCGTGGTTTGTGCAGCTTCTAGTCGGCTTGCCTAAAACAAATTCTGATCGGTTTCGTGAAGCTTCTAGAAGCTTCCCATCGGTTTTATGAAGGGAAGCTTCTAGAAGCATCTAACCAGTTTTCTTGTTTTCTGTTTTTTATTCCTTTTTCTTTTTTTCATCTATAAATTTGAATGCACTTTTTCAAAAACTGCGAACAATTTTTGATATTGCAAACATTTTCCTATTCAATTTTTTAAAGTCGAAAACTTTTCAAATCCATGAACTTTCTTAATCATAATTTTTCCCAAATTTGTGAATCTTTTTCAAATTTATGAACTTTTTCCAAATTTTGACCTTTTTCAAATTAAAGGTTGTTTCCAAAGTCACAAACTTCTTTGAATTTATTAATTTTTTCAAATTCACTCACTTGTTTCCATGGTTGTAAATATTTTCAAATTCACTTGTTTCCAGGGAAGCTTCTAGAAGCATCTAACCAGTTTTCTTGTTTTCTGTTTTTTATTCCTTTTTCTTTTTTTCATCTATAAATTTGAATGCACTTTTTCAAAAACTGCGAACAATTTTTGATATTGCAAACATTTTCCTATTCAATTTTTTAAAGTCGGAAACTTTTCAAATCCATGAACTTTCTTAATCATAATTTTTCCCAAATTTGTGAATCTTTTTCAAATTTATGAACTTTTTCCAAATTTTGACCTTTTTCAAATTAAAGGTTGTTTCCAAAGTCACAAACTTCTTTGAATTTATGAATTTTTTCAAATTCACTCACTTGTTTCCAGGGTTGTAAATATTTTCAAATTCACATACTTATGAATTTGTGAAAAAATTTCAAATTCATGATTTTTTCTAAAAAAAAATTATGGTTCTTTTAGTTCATAAAAAACATGCGGGTCATTTTTTGTCCTAATGAAAGGAGTAATGGTTTTTCTTGAACCAGTAGCTCAAGCGGTCGAGCAAGCGAGAGCTCCTGTTCAGCGCCTGTTGCGCCCGAATAGTTTCGTGGCGCACACGACCCCGCGCTGTTGGGCCGACCCATGAAGGCTGAGCGCAGCAACCTTTAACACCAAACAAACCACAAAAAGGTGTCTTTTACAAGATTCGAACTCGGGTGGTTGCCTCGTTGGCCAACCTTCAGTAAACACCAGAGCAAATGGACATTGGTGACTAGTAAAAGCGCCAATTATATAAGAACAAGCGAGGCCGCGCCTATTATATAGCTTGGATTTCTGAATTATTTTTGAAACATCATGGATTTGAAAACTATCATCATTTTTGAAGAAAAGTTCACAAACTTCTAAAAAGTTCATCAATTTTGCAAACAGTTAATAAAAAAGTCCAATGCATTTGAAAAAAAAGTTCATCGAATTTTTTAAAAAAGTTCATTGACTTTGACAAAAGTTCAAAAATTTGGAAAAATAGTTCATCAATTTTGAAAAAAGTTCATCAAAATTCAAAAAATATCATCGAATTTGAAAAAAGTTCATCAAATTTGAAGGAAACCTCATCAATTTTGAAGAAAAGTTTATCAAACTGGAAAAATGTTCATCAATTTTTTTAATTTCATCCATTTGGAAAATTGTTTTGATATTGGAAAATAATCTCGAATTTTGAGAAAGTTCACAAAACCAGGGAGAAGAAGAAAAAAAAAGGAAAAGGGAAAATAAAAAAGGGAAAGTAGAAATAAGAAAAGAATGAGAAGAGATAGCTAATCACGTGAAGCCTGGTGGCTTGGTGGTTGGCTGTTAGTACTACTAACCAGAAAGTTGCTGGTTCGATTCGCTACATACTCGCATTTTTGCGTTTTGAAATCTAGATAAGAAAAACATAGATGGGCCGGCCCAGCGAGGTCGAGGTATGCGCCTGTTTGAAAAAATGCATATAGCGAGGGGTATGCGACCAAGGTGTCCAACAAGCGAGCTGTAATGAATTTGGGCCAGGCCAATTGAAACGATGTGAGCACTCGCGCTCCATCGTGAAGCGCCAATTCGGGGGATCCCCTAGCTGACGCTCGCGTGCGTCAAGAAGACGAGCATTCGCGCAGGGCGCGATTGAATGGGCCGGCCCGTTTCTTGGCGTTACAGCGAGCCAGTGCTAAAAATCCCAAAAAACAACGCTATACCTAGGAATCGAACTCCCAACCCAAAGACAGAGAGCGAGCGTTCCTTCCCACTTGATCTGCTGCGTGATTGCAATCAAAAGGCGGCGTGACTACTTAAGAACTATATGTAGTGACTGCTCCCAAAATAAAAAATCGACCATTTAAAATTTGTTGATATACGTTGAACATTTTCGTAATATACGATGAACATTTCTCAAATACCCATTGAACCTTTTTTGTGATATATGCGGAACAATTTGAAAATACATATTTAATATTTTTGTGATATAACTTGAACAATTTGAAAATATACATTGAACATTTTTCTGATATATGCTGAACAATTTTTAAGTAGACAACGAACATTTTCTTAATAAACGGTGAACATTTTCTTAAATTTATGATGAACATTTTTTTAATATGCTATGAACTCTTGTATAATACACAAGAAAGGAAGAAAATTTAAAATAAACAGAGGAAACACACTGTTCATCGTATTATAAAGTATTAATGAAAAAAAATGCAGGATGAAACATTTCCTTAATGTAAAAGAGAAAAGAGAAAGAGAAAGATAAAACTAGAAATAGAAAAACAAAAATAACGTAAAAGAACTAGAAAGGTCAAACCGAAAGATAATAAATAAAAGAAAACAAAAAGGCAACAGAAGAACACAAACGAAAAAACAAAACAGCGAACAGGCAGCAAATAGAATAATTTTGCTATATATATTGAACAAATATTACATACATATTGAACATTTTTCATATACGTTGAATAATTTTAAAATTGTGAATCAATTTTTAAAAAGTGAACAAAATTTTAAATCCATGAACATTTTTTGAAACCTGAACAAACTTTGAAATTCAAAAATATTTCTTAAAACAAAGTATAAACGTAAAACGAAAAAAAGGATAAAGTGAAAGAAAAGAAACAGAAACAGAAAAAGGAAACAAAAGGTAAAAGAAACAGAAACAAAAACAGAAAAAGGATACAAAAGGTAAAAAAAGAAACAGGAAAAAATGGAAAAACTACAAAAAAACCGGTTCAGGGAACCTACTAGAAGGTTCCCAAAACGAAGTCTCGCTCGACGTGGGCCGGCCCGTGCGCCTCGTTTGCTCGCTTCGCTTCAGCGAAGCAGCGACGAAAGGACGCAAGCGGGCGTTATATAGGATCTGCCCCAATTTGGAAGGGACTTCCGGAATATCCTATTTGCCGCTAGTTGCGTCAAACTGCCGGCGCTTCGCACAGGTGAGCGACCGAGCAGCGACGCAACGAGCCGGCCCGTTTTAACCGTTCCAGCACTCCCGGTTTTGGGAACCTTCTAGAGGTTTCCAGCTGGTTTTTTCTGGTTTTGGGAACCTTCTAGAAGGTTCCTGAACCGGTTTTTTATTTTCCTTTCTTTTTCTATTTCTGTTTCTTTTTTTTCAAGTTTATGTTTTCTCTATCAAAAAAATGTTCGCACTTTTACAAAAATGTTCAAAATTTCAAAAATGTTCGTGTTTTCAAATTTTGTTCATAAATTCAAATACTGTATGCATTTACCAAAAAATGTTCAGAATTTTCAAAAAATATTTTGTGTTAACAAAATTGTTCAGAATGTATTTGTTCAAAATTTTGACAACTTTAAAAAAAATGTTCACGATTTCAAAAAATGTTTCCTTTTCAAAAATTGTTTGCAATTTTCCAAAAATGTTTGTAAATTTCTGAACATATTCGTTTTATATTTTCTTCATGTATTCAACTTTTGTTCACGTATTCAAAAAATGTTCAACTTTCAAATTTGTTTGGAATTTTTTAAATTGTTTTCTATGTCTAACTTTAGTCTAAAAATGTTCTTGTTTCCTTTTCGGTTTCTTTTTTTGTTTCTTTTTATTTTTCATTTTTTTTTAAAAAAGTTCATGTTTCCAAAATTGTTCGTAACCTTAAAAACATTGTTCCCACTTTCAAAAAACCTTCATTTTTAAAAAAATGGCCCCATTTTCCAAAATTGTTCATAAATTCAAAGAATGTTCGCATTTTAAACAAAATGTTGTGGGATTTAAAAAATGTTCCCTTTTGAAAAAATGTTCCCTTTTTAAAAAATGTTCGTATTTGCCTTTTTTTTGTTTAATTTTTTTCCATTTTAGTTTTTTATGTTTCAAGTTTTTTGTATTTCTCTTTCCTTTTCTCATTTTATTTTTTATTGGTTTTTTAATTATTTTTCTATTTGTTTCTTCTTTCTATTTTCATTTTCCAGAATTCTAAAATTTGTTTGAAATTTCATAAAATGTTCTGAAGTTAAAAAATAGTTCTTGTTTTTAAAATTTTGTTCAGAAATTCCAAAAAAATCATGATTTTTTTTACAAATTGTTCGCATATTTTGTAAAAATGTTCACCTTTAATAAAATGTTCATAAATTTTTTTAAAAATTCCTGTTTCGAAATATGTTCTGAATTTCTAAAAAACTGTTCGCCTTTCATAATACGTTCATAACTCCAAAAAATGTTCCGCTTTTTAATTTTTGTGCACAAATTCCAATAATGATCATAATGTTCGCTTTTTGATAAATTTTGTTTATAGTTTGAATTTTTGTTTACAGGTGCAAAACATGTGTCCTTTTTTTTTCAAAATGTTGTTTTAAAATTGTTCATTTTTCGGACATTTGTTTATAAATCCAAAAATGTTCTTCTTTATAAATTTGTTCACAAATATTCAAAAATTGTTCGTGTTTTTAAAAAAATTGGGACTGAAAAAATGTTCCCAGTTTTCAAAATTTGTTCACAAATTCAAACATTCTTTCCATTTTTAAATTATGTTACCGATCCAAAAATTGGGCAATTTTTTCAATACTTATTTGTGTATTACGAAAATTGTTCAGAATTTCTTTTGAAAGTATTCAGAGTTTTATTTAAATGTTCGAGAAAATGGAAAATATTTTGATATGTCGGTTTTGCTAGTGCTAAGAGACTTAGCGCTGCATCGTTGACAGAAGCGGTGATCAGCTTTGGTGGTAATGTACTGTCTTTACTAGCATCGGGTCGTGAGTTCGAATCCTGGGTGAGGCGTCCTTGTTTTTGCGTTGTTTTTTCACCACTAGCTGCTTCTGCGTGGGCCGGCCCAAAGAAAGAGCACCCTGTGCGATACCCCGCCAGTCTGCCGCAGAATGCGGCAGATAGGAGGTCTCAGGACTTCCTCTGTGTCGCATTCTGCGGCAGAAGGACGGGGTTTCGCACAGGCAGACCTCAGCCGAGCTGGCCCACATACATGCCGCTAGTTGTTGTAGCGCGATATAAAAAGAAAAACGAGAGAAGAATGAATCGATCCACAGACCTGGCACATAGAAGCGTCCTAACCAAGAGCGGTTAGCCACTTCACTAGACATCAGCTACATTGGGTGCCACCCCTGGGTCTCGTGATCTAGGGTTCTTCGCCTGGTCGCATGAGTGCGTCTGTCTCCCAGGGCTTGCAACAGTCCGCCCTTCCCTGTCCTTGGTCCCAGATCCCAACCACCATAGGCCGTCCGCGTGCTCCCTAGGGCGCGCGGTCGTAAGACACAGTCTCCCCTAGGAGGAGTGAGGGGGTCAATGGAGGGAGTTGCTGGGTTAATGCGGGGCCTGAAGTTGTCGGAGGAAGAAAAGAAGAGCGTCAAGATCCGATCGGCGGGAGGCGGGAAGGGGAAGGAAGTAGAGAACAAGGCGGTGGGCAAAGTCATGTCCGAGAAGTTGGCCCATCCCGATGCGATCTGTCTCACCTTGGGGAAGGTTTGGTGCCCTATCAAGGGGATCACATGTACTGAGATTGGGGTGAATCAATTTGTCTTCACGTTCCATCGGGAGTCAGGTAGGAGGAAGGCCTTGGAGAATGGGCCATGGATGTTCGACAAGGACTTGGTGGTGGTTGAAGAGTACGTGCCAAGCAAAAGACCGGAAGACTATGAGTTCAAGGAGATCCCGATCTGGGTTCGGGTTTTTAATCTTCCCCTGGGTATGATGAACGAGGATTCGACAGAAGAGATTGGTAGTATCATTGGCAGGTTTGTTGAGGCCGACACAGGAGCAGATGGAAACGCTATCGGCAGGTTCCTTCGGGTTAAAGTCCGGATGCAGATTGACAAACCGATCATGAGGGGGTTTACCCTAGAGGATGAAGATGCACACAAGGGCGTGGGTCAGCAGGGTGTAGCCGTGGTAGGGGGGAAGAGGAAGGTGAAGAGGGTGCCTGGTGTAGGATTGAGTATGAGTATATGCCGGACTTTTGCTAGACCTGTGTGGTGATAGGTCATGGGGAGAAGGAGTGCAAGATCAAGCTGAATAAAGGTGAGAAGCAGCAATTTGGGCGGTGGTTGAAGGCTGATCTCGGGTCAAGGAGAGGTGGTACGGAGGAGGGTGCATGGAGGTCAGGCAGCCATGGTTCAGGAGTGCCTCGCAGCTTTGGTTTTGCTCGTCAAGCAGGGCGTGCTGGCAGTGGAAGTGACAGTCTCTAATGGAGGATATAAGGTTCAAGGTCCAGCGAGGGAGGCAAGGAGAAGGTAGATGGGGGGAGGAAGTGACGAGCCCCATGAAAACCACAGCGCCCCCTAAGGTGTCCAGAAACCCTAAGAGGCTTGAACTTATCACTGATGAGGCTAGGAAGAAGGAAGGGGCTCCAGCGGGGGGCTCTGGTTCAGTCTCGGGAGCAACTCAGATAGTCGATGGGGGAGATATTGTTATGGCTGTGGCAGAGAAGAGGGAGGATACCAGGTCGGAGTTGGCAGGTGAGAAGGCGGAAGGGGTTCAGGATGGAGGGGAGGTGGGAAAGAATCGCCCAGGAAAGTGTTACCACAAGAAAGGGCGTGACTGGCCAGTGGGGGGAGCCAACAAGGAGAGGGAGGCGGTCCTAGGGCAGAAGAGGGGGTTGTCGGTGGATGGAGGGCAGCCTGTGGATAAGAAGGGTAGAGTGGAGAAGGGAGAGCAGGGAGAGGAGGGGAAGGAGGAGAAGGAATTTGAGAGGGAGGCGGCTGAGATATCGGTCGGGCTATCGGAACAGCCCCGCCAGACACAATGAAAATCATAGGATGGAACTGCCGGGGGCTCAGGAATGGCCCGGCAGTTCGTAGTCTCCTCGAGTTGGGGAGAGTGGAGGAACCCGATGTTTTGTTCTTGGCGGAGACAAAAATGTCAGACAAGGAAATGGATCGATTCCGATGGATGCTGGGTATGTCACATATGGCAGCATGGAGCGCACAAGGTAGGAGTAGGGGAGTGGCCTTATTCTGGAGACGGGAGGTGGACGTGACGTTGCAGCCCTATGGATGGAGACACGTGGATGTGGATGTTACAGAGGGGGATGGCAGGATCTGGCGCCTAATAGGAGTCTATGGTGAGTCGGCAGCGGAGAGGAAAGTGCAGACTTGGAAAACACTACGTCTACTTGGCCAACAGCATCAAAGTGGCCGGCCCTGGTTGTGCTTGGGGGATTTCAACGAGATATTGGCATGGGACGAGAAGGTCGGAGGGGCGGATAGACCGCAACGATTGTTGGATAACTTCAGGGAAGCACTGGAAGCATGTGACCTTAGTGATATCGGTTTTGAAGGTGACAAATTCACTTGGAGGAACCATAGCAAGGATATCAACACGTACATTTGTGAGCGTTTGGACCGAGCCACGGCAAATGATTCTTGGTGCAGTTGGTTTCCGAAGTTTAATGTCCTTAATGGGGCGCCTCGCCACTCGGACCATAGACCCGTTATTGTATGTACCCATGGTGGCTCCAGACGGGAGTGGAGAGGCGACCGTGGCTTCCGGTTCGAGGCATGGTGGCTGCAGGAGGATGGATGCAGTGAGGAGGTGCGGGGGGCATGGGAGGAGGGGTGTTTGGAGGTGAGGGGTGACTTTGCTACGGCGATGCGCACGGTGGTGGGGCGGATGACAAAGTGGGGTAAGGAGGTGGAGGGAGAGTTGGAGGAGAGGTTGAAGCAAACGCGGCGTGATCTGGAGAGGTGCATGCGTGCCAAAGTTAGTGAGGAGAAAATCAGGGAGGAGGCGAAATTGAGGTGCAAAGTTGAAAACCTAGAGGAGAGGAAGAATACCAAAGCTAAACAACGCTCGCATGTTACTTGGCTGAAGAAGGGGAATAGAAGCACGAAATACTTCATGACTACAGCGTCTACTAGGAGGAAGGTGAATAGAGTCCGGATGTTGCGGAAGGATGATGGAACGGAGGTGAAGGAAGGAGAAGAGCTCAATAACTATGTGTGTTCGTTTTTTCAGGATCTCTTCACCTCGACCCAAGGAGACCGCCTGGCTGAACTCATTAACAAAGTGCAGCCAAAAGTGACCGCTACCATGAGATCTGCTTTGGAGGCGGATTTCACCCGGGAGGAAATCAAGGCGGCGCTCGATCATATAGGTGACCTCAAGGCACCGGGCCCTGACGGCATGCCATCAATCGTCTACAAAAAACACTGGCATTTTATGGGCGACAAGGTGGTGGAGGAGGTTCTGTCGGTCCTCAATGGCGGAGTGATGCCGAAGGGATGGAATGACATGGTGGTAGTTCTTATCCCTAAAGTGAAGAGTCCATGCAGGATCAAGGATTTGTGTCCCATCAGTTTATGCAACGTGATTTATAAGCTCGTGTCAAAAGTGATTGCAAACCGTCTCAAGCTGATCTTGCCAGAGATTATCTCTGACAACCAGAGTGCCTTCGTACCGGGCAGGCTGATCACGGACAACGTCCTAGTTGCATATGAGATGTCGCATTTCCTGCTTAACAAGAAGACAGGCAAGGAGGGGATTGCTGCGGTTAAAGCGGATATGAGTAAAGCGTATGATCGCGTTGAATGGGAGTTTTTGAGAGCTATGTTGCACAAGCTGAAGGAAATATGCCCTAGAGGCAATAATAAAGTTATTATTTATTTCCTCATATCATGATAAATGTTTATTATTCATGCTAGAATTGTATTAACCGGAAACATGATACATGTGTGAATACATAGACAAACATATAGTCACTAGTATGCCTCTACTTGACTAGCTCATTAATCAAAGATGGTTATGTTTCCTAACCATAGACATGTGTTGTCATTTGATTAATGGGATCACATCATTAGGAGAATGATGTGATTGACATGACCCATTCCGTTAGCCTAGCACTTGACCATTTAGTATGTTGTTATTGCTTTCTTCATAACTTATACATGTTCCTGTAACTATGAGATTATGCAACTCCTGTTTACCGGAGGAACACTTTGTGTGCTACCAAACGTCACAACATAACTGGGTGATTACAAAGGTGCTCTACAGGTGTCTCCAAAGGTACATGTTGAGTTGGCATAATTCGAGATTAGGTTTTGTCACTCCGATTGTCGGAGAGGTATCTCTGGGCCCTCTCGGTAATACACATCACTTAAGCCTTGCAAGCATTGTAACTAATGAGCTAGTTATGAAATGATGTATTACGGAACGAGTAAAGAGACTTGCCGGTAACGATATTGAACTAGGTATTGGATACCGACGATCGAATCTCGGGCAAGTAACATACCGATGACAAAGGGAACAACGTATGTTGTTATGCGGTTTGACCGATAAAGATCTTCGTAGAATATGTAGGAACCAATATGGGCATCCAGGTTCCGCTATTGGTTATTGACCGAGAATAGTTCTAGGTCATGTCTACATAGTTCTCGAACCCGTAGGGTCCGCACGCTTAACGTTACAATGACAGTTTTATTATGAGTTTATAAGTTTTGATGTACCAAAGTTTGTTCGGAGTCCCGGATATGATCACGGACATGACGAGGAGTCTCAAAATGGTCGAGACATAAAGATTGATATATTGGACTGATATATTTGGATACCGGAAAGGTTCCGGATGAGATTGGGAATATACCGGAGCTCCGGGAGGTTACCGGAACCCCCCGGTAAGTATATGGGCCTTATTGGGCCTTAGTGGAAAGGAGGGAGAAGGGGCAAAGGAGGGGGCGCGCCCCCCCAAGCCCAATCCGAATTGGGAGGGGGGCCACCCCCCCTTTCCTTCTTCCCTCCTCTCTCTTCCTTCCCTCTCCTACTCCTAATAGGAAAGGGGGGGCCAAACCTACTTGGAGTAGGATTGCCCCCCCTAGGGCGCGCCTCCCCCCTTGGCCGGCCCCCTCCTCCTCTCCCCCTTTATATACGGGGGAGGGGGGCACCCCTAGAATACACAAGTTGATTTACGGATCGTTCCTTAGCCGTGTGCGGTGCCCCCCTCCACCATATTCCACCTCGGTCATATCGTCGCGGAGTTTAGGCGAAGCCCTGCGACGGAAGAACATCATCATCGTCACCACGCCATCGTGTTGACGGAACTCATCCCCGACGCTTTGCTGGATTGGAGCCCGGGGAACGTCATCAAGCTGAACGTGTGCTGGACATGGAGGTGTCGTACGTTCGGTACTTGGATCGGTCGGATCGTGAAGACGTACGACTACATCAACCGCGTTGTCATAACGCTTCCGCTTACGGTCTACGAGGGTACGTGGACAACACTCTCCCCTCTCGTTGCTATACCATCACCATGATCTTGCGTGTGCGTAGGAATTTTTTTGAAATTACTACGTTCCCCAACAGTGGCATCCGAGCCTAGGTTTTATGCGTTGATGTTATATGCACGAGTAGAACACAAGTGAGTTGTGGGCGATACAAGTCATACTGCTTACCAGCATGTCATACTTTGGTTCAGCGGTATTGTTGGATGAAGCGGCCCGGACCGACATTACGCGTACGCTTATGCGAGACTGGTTTTACCGCCGTGCTTTGCACATAGGTGACTAGCGGGTGTCTGTTTCTCCAACTTTAGTTGAACCGAGTGTGGCTACGCCCGGTCCTTGCGAAGGTTAAAACAGCACTAACTTGACAAACTATCGTTGTGGTTTTGATGCGTAGGTAAGAACGGTTCTTGCTCAGCCCGTAGCAGCCACGTAAAACTTGCAACAACAAAGTAGAGGACGTCTAACTTGTTTTTGCAGGGCATGTTGTGATGTGATATGGTCAAGACGTGATGCTATATTTTATTGTATGAGATGATCATGTTTTGTAACCGAAGTTATCGGCAACTGGCAGGAGCCATATGGTTGTCGCTTTATTGTATGAAATGCAAATGCCCTGTAATTGCTTTACTTTATCACTAAGCGGTAGCGATAGTCGTAGAAGCAATAGATGGCGTAAACGACAACGATGCTACGATGGAGATCAAGATGTCGCGCCGGTGACGATGGTGATCATGATGGTGCTTCGGAGATGGAGATCACAAGCACAAGATGGTGATGGCCATATCATATCACTTATATTGATTGCATGTGATGTTTATCCTTTATGCATCTTATCTTGCTTTGATTGATGGTAGCATTTTAAGATGATCTCTCACTAAATTATCAAGAAGTGTTCTCCCTGAGTATGCACCGTTGCGAAAGTTCTTCATGCCGAGACACCACGTGATGATCGGGTGTGATAGGTTCTACGTTCAAATACAACGGGTGCAAAACAGTTGCACACGCGGAATACTCAGGTTAAACTTGACGAGCCTAGCATATAACAGATATGGCCTCGGAACACGGAGACCAAAAGGTCGAGCGTGAATCATATAGTAGATATGATCAACATATTGATGTTCATTGTTGAAACTACTCCATCTCACGTGACGATCGGACATGGTGTAGTTGATATGGATCACGTAATCACTTAGAGGATTAGAGGGATGTCTATCTAAGTGGGAGTTCTTAAGTAATATCATTAATTGAACTTTAATTTATCATGAACTTAGTCCTGGTAGTATTTTGCAAATTATGTTGTAGATCAATAGCTTGCGTTGTTGCTTCCCCATGTTTTTGCTTCCCTATGTTCTTATATGTGTTCCTAGAGAAAACTAAGTTGAAAAATGTTAGTAGCAATGATGCAAACTTGGTCCGTGATCTGAGGTTTATCCTCATTACTGCACAGAAGAATTATGTCCTTGATGCACCGCTAGGTGACAGACCTATTGCAGGAGCAGATGCAGACGTTATGAACGTTTGGCTAGCTCAATATGATGACTACTTGATAGTTTTGTGCACCATGCTTTACGGCTTAGAACTGGGACTACAAAAACGTTTTTGAAACGTCATGGAACATATAAGATGTTTCAAGAGATGAAATTGGTATTTCAGACTCATGCCCATGTCAAGAGGTATGAGACCTTTGACAAATATTTCGCCTAAAAGATGGAGGAGAATTGCTCAACTAGTGAGCAAGTACTTAGATTGTCTGAGTACTACAATCGCTTGAATCAAGTGGGAGTTAATCTTCCAGATAAGATAGTGACTGGCAGAGTTCTCTAGTCACCATCACCAAGTTACTGGAACTTCGTGATGAACTATAATGCAAGGGATGACGAAAACGATTCCCAAGCTCTTCGTAATGCTGAAATTGACGAAGGTAGAAATCAAGAAAGAGCATCAAGTGTTGATGATTGACAAGATCACTAGTTCCAAGAAAAGGGCAAAGGGAAAGAAAGGGAACTTCAAGTAGAATGACAAGCACGTTGTCACTCCCGTGAAGAAGCCCAAAGCTGGACCAAAGCCTGAAACTAAGTGCTTCTACTGCAAAGGAAATGATCACTGGAAGCGGAAATGCCCTGAATATTTGGTGGATAAGAAGGATGGCAAAGTGAACAAGGGTATATTTGATATACAGGTTATTGATGTGTGCCTTACTAGTGTTTATAGTAGCCCCAAGTATTTGATACTTGTTCGGTTGCTAAGGTTAGTGACTCAAAACAGGAGTTACAGAATAAACAAAGACTAGTTGAAGGGGAAGTGACGATGAGTGTTGGAAGTAGTTCCAAGATTGATGTGATCATCATCGCACACTCCCTATACTTTCGGGATTAGTGTTAAACCTAAATAAATGTTATTTGGCATTTGCGTAGAGCATGAATATGATTTGATCATGTTTATTGCAATATGGTTATTCATTTAAAGTCAGAGAATAATTGTTGTTCTGTTTACATGAATAAAACCTTCAATGGTCATACACCCAATGAAAATAGTTTGTTGGATCTCGATCATAGTGATACACATATTCATAATATTGATGCCAAAAGATGCAAAATTAATAATGATAGTGCAACTTTTTTGTGGCACTGCCGTTTGGGTCATATCGGTGTAAAGCGCATGAAGAAACTCCATAAAGATGGATTTTTGGAATCACTTGGTTATGAATCATTTGATGCTTGCGAACCGTGCCTTTTGGGCAAGATGACTAAAACTCCGTTCTCCGGAACAATGGAACGAGCTACTGACTTATTGGAAATAATACATACCGATGTATGCAATCCAATGAGTGTTAAGGCTCGCGGCGTGTATCGTTATTTTCTGACCTTCACAGATGATTTGAGCAGATATGGGTATATCTACTGGATGAAACATAAGTCTGAAATAGTTGAAAAGTTCAAAGAATTTCAGAGTGAAGTGGAAAAATCATCGTAACAAGAAAATAAAGTTTCTATGATCTGATCGTGGAGACGAATATTTGAGTTACGAGTTTGGTCTTCATTTGAAACAATGTGAAATAGTTTCGCAACTCACGCCACCTGGAACACCACAATGTAATGGTGTGTCCGAACATCGTAATCGTACTTTACTAGATATGGTGCGATCTATGATGTCTCTTATCGGTTTACCACTATCGTTTTGGGGTTATGCATTAGAGACAGCTGCATTCACTTTAAATAGGGCACCATCAAAATCCGTTGAGATGACGCCTTATGAACTGTGGTTTGGCGAGAAACCAAAGTTGTCGTTTCTTAAAGTTTGGGGCTGCGATGCTTATGTGAAAAAGTTTTCACCTGATAAGCTCGAACCCAAATCGGAGAAGTGCGTCTTCATAGAATACCCAAAGGTAACTATTGGGTACACCTTCTATCACAGATTCGAAAGCAAGATTCGTTGCTAAGATAGATCCTTTCTAGAGAAGGAGTTTCTCTCGAAAGAAGTGAGTGGGAGGAAAGTAGAACTTGATAAGGTAATTGTACCTTCTCCCAAATTGGAAAGTAGTTCATCACAGAAATCAGTTCCAATGATGCCTACACCGATTAGTGAGGAAGTTAATGATGATGATCATGAAGCTTCAGATCAAGTTACTACCGAACCTCGTAGGTCTTCCAGAATAAGATCCGCACCAAAGTGGTACGGTAATCCTGTTCTAGAAGTCATGTTACTAGACCATGATGAACCTACGAACTATGAGGAAGCGATGATGAGCCCAGATT